>NC_061107.1:127559314-127566814 GCF_015104395.2 Macrobrachium nipponense | reverse complement strand
TTAACTTTTAACTCAGGGATAGCCATTGTTTGTTAAAAGTGACCTTAGAAATTCCAAAACTTCATGCAAATCCGAAACGCTAGAACAAGTTTTATGCGCTCTGGTTACTAGGGTAAATATCCAATTCATCTTACATTTCAAAGGTGTTGCTGGTTGAAATTTGGAAATAAGACCCGTGAAAACTAGAAACTTAACGGTATTATAGTTGGTAATTCCAATAGCTGATCAAATCGGTCCTAATTAATGCGTGATCTTCCTTGTGGACATGAGGGAGTCTATATAGCTGTCCTGGTCTAAACCCGTACGCTTGAAGATCATGAAAAACCTCTTTGGAAAAATAACCAAATTTATATAGCTTGTCTAACATTCTATTGACTTTACCTTCTAAACGCATAATACAATTGTAAAGGTCTTTTTAAATTACCTGGAATTTGGTCTGATCATAAAGGATGTTCATCATTTTCTCAACATATCCTGACTTATTCAGGAAAACCACACCATTGCCCTAATCAGGTTTTGTAACCACAGTGGTGTGTTTAGCTAGACTTTGTATGATATTAAACTCGTCAGTACTAAGTAAATACCAAGTCTCTGGTTTATACGTAATTGTAAAATGACGAACACGCAAGGTGTTTAAGAGTTGGTCTAAGATAATCATACGAGTAGCCTTTGGGACTGGTGGTATAAAAAATGATGTTGGTGAAGTTTTAAACAATCGTTCACAACTCAGAAAGTGTGAGTCGAAACGTAACCTTTTAGACGTACAAGCAAAATTAAGATAAGACCGCGGGACTAAACCGTTTTTCTTTATCATTCAATATACGAGAAAAAAAAAAACAAAAAAACCTACGCTTTCAGGAGGCATGAACGAACCGAAATAGCTTACATTTTTCAGCTTTAAGGAATGAACATGAGACACTTTTTCACTGCTAATGATATTGACTATATTTATACAATTAGGAACTGGATGAAATCTAGATGGGAATCTGAATTTTTCAAGACATTTGTCACTCAGACAATTTTCAAAACTATATATATATATATTATATATATATATATATATATATATATATATATATATATATATATACGTAGAAAGTACTAACACAACGTAATGGCAATCTTGAAAGACACGATCGGAAGGAGAGTAAAGTGGGCAGGAATAATGAGGGCAATAGTTATTTTCGATCCGATAAGAAGACTTTCATTAAGGAAAAAAGGAAAACATGGTCTGGCATTCATAACGATAGTGTGATTTCGTTAAATAATTATTAGGACCTTGATTAACCAAATAAAATAAGACAAATGCTATGCGATGAAAAATATCCTATCTTGACGCTACTAAGACGTTAACTGAAATGTACCAGCGGATATCAAGGAGTAACGATAGTATTAATGATAGAGTACTAAATAAAACCTTTTGTAAAGAGAGGAACGAGTTACACATCCTTGCAAGTCATACAAATTGTATTTCAAGAGAGAGCTTTCACACTCACTATTGATCGCTGATCCCCTATAGCTGCTGAGAGCAACCAGATTCGCTGAACAGCAGCATCGATATGCAGTAAATATGCCTCGCTGTCGAAATTCTCAGTTCCAGAGCAATTGGAACTCAGAAGTCAACCGTGCAAAATGCAGTACATTACTTTCCTAACACTATTCCCACATTTTGATCAATTTTTCCTTTATTTATATATAATTTTTTGTTTTGTTTTTAATAAGTGGTATCTCTTCTTTCTGCATTTCCTTTTACTTCCTCTTACTTCCTAATGAACATCATATTCTTTGGAAGTTTGAATTTCAAGTCAATGGCCCCTGTGGACTTGTTCCATATGAATAGGTTTCATTTACTGAATAATAATAATGATAGTATAAATATATCTGAAACGAATGCTAGTAAAGTTACAGGGTGTTAAAACTTTGTGCGGAATCTGTTCAGGCAGAAGAATAAGAGAGAGAGAGAGAGAGAGAGAGAGAGAGAGAGAGAGAGAGAGAGAGAGAACTTCAACGTGAGAGTACGTGCTGACGCATGTCATTATTTTGTAAGTATCGGGCGACACTAGACCCCCGCTGAGCACTTTACCCACCAGAACTTCTGAGCAAAACTGCCATTAACAAGACACACGACAACAAAAAACGCACGTGGAAAAATAATTATTTTCCCGACTAACAGCAGACTGAAGGGCAGCTGTCTCCAGCTGCAACTGCATCATTTCATGGTTCGTAGAAGCATGAAAGTTCAGCATCTCATTTTTACTCTGAAGAAGATTTTTGAATTCGTGCATATTCAGAGGAAACAATGACATGTGATGTAGCAGTGTACACAAAATCTTCTGGTCACTTTTTTGCTACTTACGCACGTAATTGTTATCATAATTACACGTTTAAATGACACAAATTTTTCGTTTATAAAACCGCTAACACTCATTTAGACATATCAAAGAAGTGGAAATAAAGTAACCTAAATAGTTAATGATTGGTTTAAATTTTAGATATTCCGCTAAAAAGAAGACTAGCGAGAAAAATGTGCACTGTAAAAATGACAGAAAATAAGAATGCACATAAATAACATCAGCAGATGAAGAACAGGCTAATACTTTGAAAAGCGAGAACATTAGCCTTAAATACTCTCTTCTTTGGGCTAAACAGCTGTTCCCTTTTTTTTTATAACGGACACTAAACCGATAGCGACATTTTCCTCAGCTGGTCCACTGACTGACTTCATTCTAACCCATCCAACCAACAATCTAAGTTAACTGACAATTCAAGATATTACGGAGTCACTCATTACCCAGAGTAAGATTAATGGACTCGCCATATTTTCGATAACTTTCTCCAAATTCCCTGTCAGCTTAATGCTGAAGAATATATCTCTACAGACTATCGAGTTTACCAGGTTTTATGGTATTGCCCAACAGAGGATGACATAATCTTAAATATTAAGGAAAAAAAGGAAAATATGTAATTATACAAATTCCATTTCCACATGAATTAAGGGAAGCGAGACAAAAGGAAATAAAAAATGTAATTAATAATCTCAAGGTTTTGTAGATGACCACAGGGAATAAAAAAAATGTAATAAATAATCTCAATGTTTTGTATGCGTCATGAAAATCTGGTTATGAATGAATTAAGTGCAAAATACGACGTTAACGAAAAATGGCAGCTGTCTTGCAATATTTCACAGATAGTTATAATTTCAAAAGTAAGCGAATCTGCGATGAATGCACACAATATCTCAATAAATACGACGCTCCTAAAACTAAGTTCATAAACCTTTGATCACAACGGGTCGATTCTTGAGTCTTAGGTAAGTGAACCTCTTGCGAAGAGCTACGGAAAAGATACACCAAGTGTGTACTTACGATAAGTAAGTCATAAAGATAAGGCAATACGCTCCGAAGAACGCTCAGGCACTAAGATGGAATCTAGCGAATGGAATCTATTCCTGCCGAGTCAAACTTTAATCTTACTGTTAAGTCCTGTTGGATTTGGGAAACAGTGACATTTTCTATTAGTTCCGACCTAAGGGAAGAGTGTCAACCCTTAGGACTGGTCTTGGAGGAGTGAATAAGCCTATACCTACCGTTTGAATGATGGACCTTGACCACTGTATTGACCAGAAACTCCCCATAGGTTATTGCCGTCAGTGCACCTATTACTTTACGTTCTTTGCAGCGTCCCTTCTGCCCCTAGCCCCAACCCCTGCCATTCATTTTACTTTACCTCCATTCATATTCTCTTTCTTCTAACTTACTTTCCACCCTATCCTGACAATTGTTTCTTAGTGCAACTGAGCAATTTCTTCCCGTTACACCTTTTTTACTATTAATTTCCCTTTCAGCGCTAAGTGACCTAATAAGTCTCAGCACTTGGTATTCGGCCTAAATTTGATCTTATATTCCATTCCGTGGTAATCACGGAATAGGGGAGTGGAGAGACAGCTTGATAAACGACGGACAGAAATGGCACCCGGAATGCGAGGGAGCTTCCCATCATTAACTCTTTCCTGCCTCTCGTCCTCCACTTGCAAGCACAAACCACCCACTGTACTAAGTTGAATTTACGCTTCATTTTTCCTCTGCCTAAGTGGTCTGACCTCGCATGAAAGCCTCGGAAAATGACCTCTGAAATGATGTTTGCATACGATCTGAAATAGTTTGAAGGGCTTCATAAACTCGTTAACTCTTGCGGCCATGCGTTGGCCAACGTCAGGAAGGCGGGAGCTTTTGATAAATCAAACCAAAGGAGAGGGTGTCTGGGTGGCCAAAGTCAATGAGTGTCATAATCCGCGGTTATTTTGGAAGAAATACGGTGGTATTTAAACTACGGATAATCATTATTGAAAAATAAATACAGAACATCAGGCATCAAGTCCAGCCAAAAGTAACTTTAAAAGAAGTTTGCTTTGTCGATCCGAAAGTCTTGGCTTTTTCTTCCCTGAAGTTGGTCACTGAAGGATAAAACACAGCAAGAAATGACAAGGTATTTCTTAACTTGAACCCCTTATGCATTCGTCTAGTTCCTGATATCTTTTTTATTATTGCATTTGCTGTGAATAGTAATAAAAGCGTCATTATTATTATTATTATTATTATTATTATTATTATTATTATTATTATTATTATTATTATTATTATTATTATTATTATTATTATTATTGTACTTAGGAAGCAGACCCTCTCTCAAGCATACTTTATTAAAAGTAATGGCTACTTAAGCAGCGTCACACGTAGAGATTCTTCTCTATTATTAGCAATACACTTATATTTCTTCTTCTACTTGTTGTTGCTGTTTGTTGGTTGTTTGTTGTTGTTGTTTGTTCTTCGTTCTTCTTCTTCATTATTATTTATTATTAGTTATTATTATTACTTATTATTATTATTATTATTATTTTTATTGAAACCCACTTGAAATTCTTAACCTTAACAGAAAGACCTAACCGTCCTTTATCGTCAGAGAGAACGAAAACTACGCGTGGATAAGACCAGTATTCCGCGTAAAATTTAAAAGATTTTAAGTGTAGTTTTAGCAATATAGCTAGATTGACAAAAAATAAAAAGGATGTTTTTAATTGTTACTAATATCAAGTTTAACAATTACTATATTCAAGACCACGAATACTGAGACAAAGTTTGCGTCAGAAGAAATGAAGTACTCGATGATGTCCCGGCCGAAAAAACCTACTTATAACTTACTTAACCACAGATGAATTATTGGTCGGCCGCTCCAGCGGCCTGGCCCTGAAGAGAGAGAGAGAGAGAGACGAGAGAGAGAGAGAGATGAGAGAGACGAGAGAGAGAGAGAGAGATAAACGCTCCGTTCACCATCTGTCCATTTGGAGGATCAAAATTTTCAGTGATTAAGAGAGGCCGTTGGTTGGCTTCATCCAATTATGCCAAAATTTAGCTGAGTGATCGTGTGTTTATTGGTTAAACTGCTGAAAACTGTTCGTGATATGGAACAGCCATATTTGTAACAGAATTTGAACTTTCAAGTTTTTTATTTATGGTTTTGCTGATGCTTCAGTACCCTTATGTTTCTTTTTCTCCCCACGTCGAAACCTTCTACAGTGTGTTGTAATAACCTTCGACTTGCTCTCTCCTTGTCTGTTTCCTCTCATTTCGTGTGCTTATCTAAAAAAAAATAAATAAATAAAAAAGGCCCCGTGGCTGAATTAAATCTAGCGAGTTCTACGTGCTGTTGTCATCTTTATAACTGCTCATCTTTAGGGCCCATTCTTTTGACTGATTCTTATAAAGGAATTTCCCGCCTCTATCAATATTTCAATTGCTTAAGCTGCTCAAACATGTTATAGACATTCACATTTATCTTCAGTTCTTAAAGCTTGCCGTCGAATTTGTAGGCCCTGGGTTTGGGCCATTGTTCTCATAGGAGGGACGCTTCTTCTGTCTTTATATATTTACCTTAGATTCAATCCTGTCTATTAAAGAGAGAGGGAGAAGTGCGCCTTCCATGACAGAAATGGCACAAACCAGGACCTACAAGTACAACGCCGAGCTTTAAGAATTGGCGGGAACAATGTGGATGTCCATAAAATGTTTGAGCAACTTTAATGCTTGAAGTATTGATAGAAGTGAGAAATTCATTTATAAAAATGATTTCGGGCGCTATTCTTTTAGATTAAAGGGGAGAGTTCCTTTGACTTCTATTTAAGGAAATCGCTTCACAAGTCAGTCCACCTCTTCTTACATTTAATTTCCGACAATCGGTATTCTCCGCATTGCACAGGTCAGAAACTTGTTCCATTCCGTCCGATGCTTAGCTTTGGAATTCTCTCAATGCTCCTGAACTAGAAAAGGGCAAAATTATAAATACTGAACGATATGCTATAGACATTTAGAATTACTCCATGCATAATCTGTTGAACAATGATTTTCAAAGTAACGAGAAACCGCAAAAGTTTAACCTGTGTTGATTTAAGACTCATATATATATATATGATATATATATATATATATAGATAATATATATATATAATAGATAGACTCTTATATATATATATACTATATATATAATAATATATATGATAAGACTCATATATATATATATATATATATATATATATGAGACTCATATATATATATATATCATATATATATATATGTATTATATATATATATATATATATATATCATATATATATGATATATATTGATAGTATATATATCTATATATCATATATATATATAATCACCGTGATTCATAGATACGCATTAAGCTACAAATGTCCTTTAATATCTAACTTGCTCTACCTCGGAATTAATATATTTCCGGGTTAACACATATGAAAATATATTAATTCCGGGGTAGGGCGAATTAGATATTAAAGGACATTTGTAACTTAATGCGTATATATATATATATATATATATATATATATATATATATATATATATATATATATATATATAAAAAATGTAACTGAACAAAAAAGATATACATGATTCATTCTTTTACCTAGCAACGCAGGTCAATAAATTGGAAATACAACAAAATAACAATGCGCCCCCTACACGACATCTACATTGTCCAGAATCCTCAAGCAATCAATAACAAAAGAAAGAAGAAAGAAGGGGGGAACGATAGAGCAAAGAAAACGTGAGTAGAGAGAGCCTCCGATAACATGTGTTTTACCTCAATTCTCTGAATGCCTAAGTCCGTAAGAATCTCTTTTAACTCAGGATTACAGTACAACCCACAGATTTCGTCCTAAACACCCCTGTTCTCTCCCCCCTCCCCCCCCCCCCCCCCCCCCCCCCTTCCTCAAGAGCCATTCTCTTTACTTTTTAAGGGACTCCATCACCCATAACTAATCCTATTGAGCTCAATGGGCCTCTCTCATAACAGACGGGAGAGAAACCCCCAAAACGAGAAGAGAAATTGAAGATAGAGAAGAGGAAAACGGAAAGGCAGGATGGGGGATGTCTTATTGGGACAAGGGGGAACTCCTCGGGGTGGGAGATGGCGTAGAGGGAC
>NC_061107.1:127526814-127556814 GCF_015104395.2 Macrobrachium nipponense | reverse complement strand
ACACACACATACACACGCACACACATATATATGTATATATATATATATACTATATGAATTTTCATCACATCACCGTGATTCATATACATGCATTAAGCTACAAATGTCCTTTAATATCCAATTCACTGTATCTCGGAATTAAATATATATGCATTATGCTAACCGAGGTAGAGCGGATTGAATATTAAAGGACATTTGTAGCTTAATGCATGTATATATATATATATATATATATATATATATATATATATATATATATATATATATAATTTATTCAATTTTTCCATTCATAGGAAATGAAATAGTTTATCTCAGAAAATCCAACATTTTCGTCCTCCAAAGGACCTCTTAATAAACGCTCCAAGAAGAGGTCCACTGGAGGGCGAAAACTGTAGGGAATTTTCAGAGATAAACAATTTTCATTCCCCTATGTGGAATACAGTTGAATTACCATATCTACTGGCCTAAAAAGATTACCAGTACTATATATATAAATAATATATATATATATATATATATATATATATATATACATATAACTATCAAGAGTAAAGTAATGAAAATAATATATTGAAACAGGCGTCATGAAATGTACAAATTACATCTTACTCGGATTGCGCAAACAAACCTTCAATTGATGGACTATTCGCACAGAATGGAAAGGAAAAGCTACAAATAAGCAGAATATTTCTATAAGTTTTCAATAAATGACAAAACCAGACTGGAATCTTTCCTAAAGTTAGTTGTTTCACAAATGCATATGATAAAGGGTTTCTCAATGTTATTGAAACCCGCAGGGAGGAAACCTCTTCGAAAAAAAAAGACAAGAAATAACACAAACATGTTTTTAGAAGAAAATATAGCATTCTGTGTACAGGTTCAAGTAGGAACCATATATTAGAATATTGGCTCGGTAGAATGTTTTTATAGCCTGTAACGTTGAAATTCCATTTATCTTATTTGAAATTAAAAAAAAAAATGAACCACGAGTTGAAATAGCTATTGGCTTATTCTCGACGCAATGGTTTACTCGCAATACGGATGGGCAGCACATCGACCATACTTTCCATAACAATGGCTTAAGTAATTTGTCTGGCGTCACAACTTCCAGGGTCACTGAAGCCGTTCCCACCATAAGATATTTAGTAAATGTAGAACTTCTCAGTTCTAAAGGTCCTTCATTACCTGAGGATGTGGAACTTCAAAAGTTCTAGCGAAGGTGCAATGCATTACTAATCTATTGCTCTTCTCGTTGCATTTTAATACATTTTTATCTATTTATTATTCGATTTTTTTTTCTTTTTAGTAAGTGAGATCTCTTCTTTCTGTATTTCCCTTTACCTTCTTTTACTTCCTAATGAGTATCATATTCTTCGGAAGCTTGAATTTCAAGTCAATGGCCCCTTTGGTGGGCTTCTTCCATATGAATAGGATTCATCTTCTGAATAAAGATGAATAAAATAAGAATAACGGCAATCCCTTCTCCATCTTCTCAATATCTTTATCATAATCTGTCCATCATTCTTACTTTTCACATTTCGGACCTGTAGTGATATTTTATAACTGATAGACGGTTGACTATCAAACCCAAGACTCGCGATAACTCAAGTTGATATGAGCTTCTTAATAACCCGATTTAAATTTATCTTTTAATTAGAATTAATGTGAGAACAATATGTGAACGTATAAAAAATGGGGCATACCCATGACCAAATAACGCAGCTCTTTGTCTTCCTATAGTATTACCCAATGACGTCACGCCGATAGATGGTGTTGGTATTCATTTCCTATCCCAACAAAAACTGTTCAAGACATTCATGAATTCAAAACTATGAAATGCCTTCGATTATGGCCATATACTTTTATGGTACAAAAATACTAAAAACAGAAATTACCTTGAGTACATAGCGATTAGCCTTAAATTCAAAAGTTACCCTTGAGCTTTACATTAGGTAGGTCTAGTCCTCTGGGAAAGCTTATGATTTAACGAAATCCTCAAACGTATACAGTTCTTAAAAAGAAAAAAAAAAAAAAAAAAAGAAGCTTAAGGCTCCGAAAGCTTATCTCAGAAAAAAGTAGGTAATTAAATTATACAAAAATATAAGTAATTTGAAATGTAAAAAAAGCAACGAAACAGGACAGGGACTAGCAGAGAGGTTAGGCTGTTATAGAGAGGTGTAGGTGGGGAGGCCTGAGGAAAAGGTAGAAGTAGAGGTAGAGGAAGAGACCCGATAGAGGTAAGGCTGGCTTCGGGGGTCCCGTCCCCGAACCTTAATGTCCCTTCTCACCTGGCATTCACGCTCGTGGAAAACATTCGGAGGACTAAAACCACACCGACTGGGAGGTAAAATGAAGGGGGGTTGTTTGGGGTTCAAGGGGAGGGGACGGGTGAAGAAGAGGGATGGAAGGCCAAGGGCAATGTGTAGGAGTCGGGGGGGGAGAGATCCGATCGGCTCTGGTGGGAGGAAAGGGAAGCGGCTAATGAAGGGAAAGGAGGAAGGTTCAATTATATCTGGAAAGAGAAAGAAAGAGCGAGTTTCTCCAGGCAAAAGTGAGGATAATACATTGAAATAATCGTGATTAGTGTTCTTGAAAAAATAAACTGAAGAGATGAAAGAAATAAGAAATATGTTGACATCCATACTGCCTGACTATGTCAGTCAATCGCAATACTGGTATTCATCGAGAGCTTACGAACACAACAGGAGAACCGAGTATGACGGACATACCAGCGCTCGTTCGTTACGCCGCAAACAAGCGCTCTTGCAACATGCGTCTTCATCTAACGAAATGACGCCAAGTACCAGTCGCAGATCAACCAATCAATCTTTAATTATTCATAAGCGCAAGTAATCAAAATCGTAATTACCCAGAACCAACAAAAGGAATGAGCTGACATCTGGCGGCGGAAAAGGGTCATTAGGAGGAGGTGGCGCAGATAGGCGGGAGGGATGTAGGTGTACTACTGTCACTAGGCAAGGATGTAAGGGCTGGGGGGAGGTTGGGTTACTGGACTGGGTATATTATGGGTTGGGGGGAGAAAGGGGGGGTTAGAGTGATTAATACTAGGCAGGTGGTTAATCACTCAGAGGCTTCGAAGGAGTGTAGAGATAATTGCTCATGCTTGACAGCGATGCACGTGGGTGTTATCAATGCAGTCGACCTTACTTTCAATACGTCCACTACACAGTCACATACGCCGACGCCTTTACCGATATACAATTCTGGTATAAGATTTATAACAATGAACATTTCTTTACGTATGCTTAATCGGGCAGAACAATTATGAGTTAAATTCTTAGTTTAGTAAATTGTAAAGAGTTCTAATTACCCTTGAACGACCACCTTTAGACTTCACCTGCTTCATTTTTGACTGTGGAAGTGATAATGAATAGGGCAATTTCCCTGAATGAAAATGACCAAACAGAGAGAAAAAAAACTCACATCCAAAATAACTTGTTTGAAGACGCATAAACTATAATTCAGGAATTGAATAAAAGATTTATGAAAAAATAAGCGACCTTCACAAAGCTTCAGTTATATTCTAGGCTTCAAATTTTCGGTAGGTGCTACAAAACAGGTTCAGATAATTTTGCCGATCGTCCCTGAGACGTTGAAATTTCTGAACTTGATTCAATTACAAGATGATTCTGGAGACAGCAAGTTCCGCTTAATTTTTACAATACTGATCCTTAATTTACAAAGGTCTAGGTAACTTTGGAAAAACGTGACGCAAGCAAACATATGCATATACTATATATATACATACAACATTTATTTAGTTATCTACACACACGCACACAATATGTATATATATATATATATATATATATATATATATATATATATATATATATATATAATATTATAGATAGAGAGAGAGAGAGAGAGAAGAGAGAGAGAGAGAGAGATAGATTTTCCCGATACGGGCAGACAGTATTGATTTCTAGTTAAATTTTCCTCCATGTTTATCTTGTCAACTACTAAAATAATTTCTAGCCCACTTTCAGCTGAAAAAATGGCAGTGTAAACCTCTGGAACGTACAGATTGTTAATAAAAATAACACTACGAACCGTCCTATTCATCAAGATAACAACGTTAGAATACAACGAGGGAAATCTCAGCATTCTCTCTCTCTCTCTCTCTCTCTTCTCTCTCTTCTCTCTCCTCTCCTCTCTCTCTCTCTCTCTCATCTCTCTCTATATATATAATATATATTATATATATATATATATATATATGTAAGGCCTAGGGATTTTGATTAATAATATATTGTTCGTGCATTCTCTGTAACCTATGGAATGTGGAGGACAGTGCAGAGTAACGACCTGAGGGTAGCTGATGAATGAGTTTCTAGGGGATGGCGTGAGATAAAAATCTTTAGTTCAGGAAGTCAACGTACGACAGTTTATGAACTCTTCCCAAAAGTGCCTTTGTGAAACTAGATGCAGCTAGAACCGCGAGGCGCTAGCGAACTGTGCGTTCGTACGTACGTGTGCGCCTCTTTCTGTTAAAAAGCGTTCATACCCAACCTATGGGAGGGATTTTGACAGAGGGCTTCAAGCCATAAGCAAAGATGCCGTGGCATTCGCCGGGGGAGTTTTTTTGTGACATAGTGTTTAGTGTCCGGTTGGGAATGGGTAAGTGTTACCTTTACTTTAGCCAAAGGGATGGCTTGTTTGATATCTTGTAAGATGTTCCATTTTATTAACTTTGTCTTTAAACTTGTGTGTGTACTTACCGAGATGTGTTCTGTATCTTTGGCAGACGGTTCTGGAAATACCGGGGAACTAAAGAGTTCCCAGGGAGAGTGTGGACTTTTTGGGTGACTTGACAATGAGTTGTAGTTTTATGTTAGTCTGTAAGACTGGATTACTTAGTTAATTGATTTCGTTATTCTTGTAAATAAACGTTATGTTATGATGCAACTCTCTCATTTTCATTACCTGTTAGAATGGAGAGAAAGAGAGAGAGAGAGAGAGAGAGAGAGAGAGAGAGAGAGAGAGAGAGAGAAGAGAGAGGCTGTGTATGTAATGGGGTGGGGTGGGGGTCTGCCTTCCGTTTCTGTCCATCGCTTACCTTATGAATACATGGGGGTCCTTCCCCATGTTTTATATGGTGGGCAGACGGTTAAAGAGGGGATATGAAGGTTTATTTTTCTTTTCTATGCCTAGGAACGCCAATGTAGAGATATGAGTGGCCAGTTAGAAAAATAAAAAAGGGGTCGTGACTTAGCGATAGTTTTCGAACGACAAAGCTTTGTGGGATTGTGGAAAATCGTTAAACTGTTAGTTTTCAGTTACTAGTGAGAAAGAATGAGAAAATATCTGTCTGTTAACTGTGCTAAAGGGAGGGAAGGATTTTTATGGGACTCAGCATTTTTCCCAGGGAGTCAGCCAGAAGCAGTGAGCGCACCAGTGACTTTTGCTTGTGCAATGACGAGAGTGTTCCGAGATACCCGTGCGGGTGTTGTGTTTCAATACATATATCACTGCCGCGTTTTACGAAGAATTTCGAGTTCCTTTTGTTCCCATTATGGAGTGGGTGAGTGTAAACTATTGTTTTGAAGTAGTGTTTTTTGTTTTTTTAAATATTTTCAGGGAAATGGGATTGGTTCAAGAGGTCAATAATTTTCTTGTCTTTGCTCCATAGTGACGTGTTTTCTTTATTTGGCACGTGTTTGTAATAGACGTATGCATTCGTCTTTGTTTAAAACAGTAGGAGTGTATTTTTCTATGCATGTAACTGTGTTCTTAGATAAGCATGTTTGGCTTAGTGACACAGAGCGGACACAATTTTACGGGCTCAGCATATTGCAAGGGGAGTATGGCCTGCCTCGGGGGCATAGTAGCATGGAAGGTACCACTAGCCTCACCTCGAGAGATAGTGCAGGGGCGGGGTATTGCGAGATGGGGGATACTACTGGTATGCCTCGGGCTGTTCTGCTGCCGCTTGACTGAGGGGTTGTTCTCAGGGGGGGAGAAATTTTTTTTTCTCAAGTGTGGGTGAACTCCCCCTTTTCCTTTTTTTTTCTTTGTGTGGGAGATGGTCTGGCCTTGACATTGAATGCTAAGATATCAGCTGATTGATAAGTTGATGAAGTGAAATGCCCGTTAAGAGTCTTTTTATTAGAAAAGATATTTTTTTTTGTCTCCCTTGGATGAAGAGAAAAGGAAATGAAAAGAGATTTTTCTTTTCCGAAAATGAGGGGAAAAGTAGTTAACATGCACGGGGTGTGTTATATGTTTCTTTGTGCCTTGAAAGACACAAATATAAGGGGGGATACACAGATCATTTTTTTTTATTGTGTTGGAGAAATTACTTTGAAATGCCGATGATTGGTGTTGTACTGTGTTGTGTGGCAATGGTGTTATGTCAATGGTTGTTGCATGCTGGAGAAATTGGTATGTCATAGGATTCAGCAATACATGTTGTATGCTATTTGAATTTCACCCTTACTTGAAATCTTTGCAAGAGAATTATTGCTATGGAGAGTTATTGTTATTATTAATAATTATTATACTTGAGATGTGTCACGGGAGGTTTGCTTAAGTATAATTATCATTACGGGAGAATTGTTTTGCGAGAGATTTGAGATATTTCATGGGAGATTATTCAATAATTATTACAGATAATTATTCAGGGATAATTATTACAATGAATTAATGGGAGAAGTCTTGTGTTAATTATTTGTTGAGTTTTTGTAACTTTGGAGAATATTTCAGTGATTCACGGGGATGAGTTTTGCTGAATCTTGATGAATCTGACTGAATCTTGGTGAATTGTGTGAAATTTTGCTGAATTTTTGTGCTGCATTTTTGGAGAATGGACAAGCATTAACTTTGGTGATAATTTTTGTACTGATACTGATGATTTTGATGATAGCAATTTTTTTTTGATGATTTTGTGATAATGATATTTCTGATACTGATTTTTTATGTACTAATACGTGGGCGTTTTAATGCTGTCAAGGGAGGTGAAATCTTTTGTGATTATGGGAAGAACTAACAAACACCATTATTTTAGTTTTTTTTTTTTTCTTTTTTTTTATGAGTTCAGCAGATAATTGCTTGACATCTAGTGAGTTACGGGAGATAGTTAATGGTGCCGTTGATTTTTCTTTTCTCCTTTTTTGGAAATTAGCCATCGCTGACACAAGTTTTTTTTTTTTTTACCATGGGTGAATTTGAATTTGTTTTTTCTCTCCAGTTAGTGTGAATATTATCTCAGTTCATGACTTAGAGTCATTGTTCAGGAACGTGTTTGTGTTTTCAGCTATTAGATGCTGCACAAAGAGATTTACGGGAGAATTCTTGCATTTTTTGAATGCATACGTAATGGCACTACGTTTTTTCTCTGGATATTTATGTTCCAGAAATTGTGAGTTTTCTTGCACAATACCTTGGTTGTATTTGTGACAACTTTGTGAGAGATAGGAAACTTGGTTAAGTTTTCTAGTGGCTATGTCGTAGTGCATATGGAGAGGTCTTGGCTAAGACACTGTGAGTTGGGAATTCTGTT
Organism: Macrobrachium nipponense; assembly: GCF_015104395.2. NCBI lineage: Eukaryota > Metazoa > Arthropoda > Malacostraca > Decapoda > Palaemonidae > Macrobrachium > Macrobrachium nipponense. Next base: position 127,549,292 of record NC_061107.1, on the reverse strand, counting down.
ATAATGACTTGTGGCACATTGGTGATTTTTTCTAGAATTTTCTAGACAGTTTTATTTGCCGAGTTTTTGCCCTTTTTTAGCAGTTATGCTAAATGGAGTGAGTTTTTATAGTTTTTTACTATAACATTGAGTTATTCTCTGGAGAATTGGAGTTATAATTGAGATATATTATATTTGGAGAGATAATTGGAGGTATATATTATTTTGGAGTTATATTTGAGATATAATATATGGGAGATGATATTTTTGGCCCATTTTTGATATTTGCCAATGTGGTATGAGCTATGTTTAGTTTCAATTTTATTTTGCAGCCATCTGTGCAAATGGAGACACATATTTGGAGATTATGGGGCAATATTTTGTGAGTGTGTGAGTTTTAAGTTGCCTTGAGTGCACATTTTTTGGAGATATATATTTATTTGGAGCCTTGTTTTGTTCCACACGGAGGTTATTGGGTGAAATAGAGGTAAATATTTTGTATTTGCCGAAATAGAGGTGATTATTCTCTATTCCTGGAGTGGTGTCTTATTTTTAACTGACATGGGGTCTATTGGAGAAATAAAGCAATAATATATGGGGTGTGTTATTAACCAAATGGAGGAAATATTTTATAACCGGAGTGGTGTTATTATTGATATGATGTCTCATAATGGAGTTGGAATTAATCTTGGGCGGGTGACCCTTCTTTTTTGTGGTTATGGAGTTTTTTTTTGAGCAAGAGGAGATTTCTGTGGTTCTCTTTTTTGATTTCGTGTCTATTTAGAGGCGAATGGCATTGACCTGCATTAAGAGTCATATGGAGATGTTGGGTGGTGCATTTTTTTATGTTCACAAGTGTTTTGTTATTCTTGGAGAAATATAATTTGGGAAAAGTCATGTTGAGAGAATAAGTCTTTGAGACAAATTTTTGAACACATTAGTCATATCCTGGAGTTAATTCTGTGAAATGTGTCAGTTTGACCTTTTTTTCTTGAGAATCATGAGTTTCCAAACTTATGTGTCTGACTAGACAATTTTTGCGCTGTTGTTTGAACATGCGTCCGCAGGCGATTTTTCTGCTGACAGGCGATGTGATGAGCGTGTGCTGATTCTTTTCCTCTGATGGTGATAGATCAGAATTTTTGCAATATCTGGAAATGTTGGCTATAGCATTTCACGAAAGCGCATGTGTGAGAGTTTCTTTCTGGCAAATTCCATAACTTTACATGGAGCATTTCTTGGGAATAAACGCGGGAGTTATGCATATTATACATGTATTATGTATTTTGTGATTGGGGAAATCTATTTGTGATTATTCCTTTTTTTTATTATTTTTCTTCCTTTTCCTATGAGAGATATGATTTGGGGATTGAGCTTAAATAACATTTCTTTTTTGGACGGGAGATTTGATTTTACCGGGAGGTGTAATTTTTCGAGGGTTATTGTTTACGTAAATGGGAGTTTGACATTAAGTCTCATTGTGATTAATTATTGAGCAGTAAAGGGGTTTTTGCTGTTAAAAGTTGGAGATTTTTGTTTTTGCTGATTTTGTGGGTTGTTTAGATGTCAGAACTTAAGAGAAAGGTTTTTGGGTCTGGGTGTTACGTGATTCTTTTCTTTCTTGAGCTTATACGATTTTTTTTTTTCTTTTTTTTTTTTTGTGAGCACGTTCGAGTTCGAAATGTGAGTGCAGAATTCCGTGGAGTTGCTGTGATTTCTGAGTTGTGTGTGTGTGCTGATGTGCGAGTTTGGAGAATTGAGTTGGAGAACTTGATGTTTCTTTTTCTTAGAGAGTTGTGATAATGACTTATCATTTTAGTAGTCATATTTAAGGGAGTTAATTGGGAGACGTTCAGTTAGTATTTCTGACTTTTTGAGATCATTGTTTGATAGAAGTAGTATGTTTGGGTTAATTTTCTTGGATTGACCAAAGACCTGACTGACATACTAACACACACCAAAAGTCGTTCCCCGACACCAGCAAGACGTCCACCAGCCGTGAAGAGAGGTTGCTGCCATGTTTGTCCAGGGTGATTACAAGTATTTCCATGATGGGTGATCGCGAGAATTCTACAGCGTGTTTTTTGGGGATCTACAAGAAGCCGTGAGAGTCTTCTACAATGAGGGAGGCATTCCGTCTTCCTACAGTTGCTACAGCCTGCTACAGCCTGTTGCTGTCTGTTCAGCTAGTTGCAGACAAGCGAAGAGGATATTCAAGAATCCTAATGCAGAAAATATGAGAGAAAATGCGTCTTGTGTTATTGGGAAATTAAAGCGTGATAAGACTTTATTTTATAATGCCAGAGACGTGCAGTTTTACTTATTTTGTTTAAGCCGGCCAGTGTTTTGTATTTAAAGCAATTTTGCTAGGCGGGGGCTAGCATATAGGTGCGAGGCCGAGCAATCTGTAAGGCCTAGGGATTTTGATTAATAATATATTGTTCGTGCATTCTCTGTAACCTATGGAATGTGGAGACAGTGCAGAGTAACGACCTGAGGGTAGCTGATGAATGAGTTTCTAGGGGAGTGGCGTGAGATAAAAATGCTTAGTTCAGGAAGTCAACGTACGACAGTTTATGAACTCTTCCCAAGTGCCTTTGTGAAACTAGATGCATCTAGAACCGCGAGGCGCTAGCGAACTGTGCGTTCGTACGTACGCGTGCGCCTCTTTCTGTTAAAAGCGTTCATACCCAAACCTATGGGAGGGATTTTGACAGAGGGCTTCAAGCCATAGGCAAAGATGCCGTGGCATTCGCCGGGGGAGTTTTTTGTGACATAGTGTTTAGTGTCCGGTTGGAATGGGTAAGTGTTACCTTTACTTTAGCCAAAGGGATGGCTTGTTTGATATCTTGTAAGATGTTCCATTTTATTAACTTTGTCTTTAAACTTGTGTGTATACTTACAAGATGTGTTCTGTATCTTTGGCAGACGGTTCTGGAAATACCGGGGAACTAAAGAGTTCCCAGGGAGAGGTGTGGACTTTTTGGGTGACTTGACAATGAGTTGTAGTTTTATGTTAGTCTGTAAGACTGGATTTACTAGTTAATTGATTTCGTTATTCTTTGTAAATAAACGTTATGTTATGATGCACTCTCTCATTTTCATTACCTGTTAGAATGGAGAGAGAGAGATGAGAGAGAGAGAGATGGAGAGAGAGAGAGAGGGAGGACGAGAGAGAGAGAGAGAGAGAGAGAGAGAAGAGAGAGAGAGAGAGATGAGAGAGAGAGAGAGGCCTATGGTATGTAATGGGGTGTGGGGGTCTGCCTTCCGTTTCGTGTCCACGCTTACCTTATGAATACATGGGGGTCCTTCCCCATGTTTTATATATATATATATATATATATATATATATATATATATATATATATATATATATATATATATATAGACTGGTAAAAGTGTTCTGTAACAAACAGAATTCCATCTAATAAAAGGAGCCCATAAAAACAACCAAAATGTAGAGAGAAAAAGTAACTATATTTCAGTGACTGCTGTCTCTCTCTTCAGGTATAAATAAATGGAAATAGTTACAGAAAAGGTGGGGGGGGGTATTTATACCAAGAGATTCGTCCACAAGTAAGCGCAATTTAGGTCACCCCCGCTGATAATCTTCCTTTAATCTTCTTAAGCGTTGTTGAATGAACACTGCGTCGATGATGTCCAATGTCCAATTCCCTTTTGAGATGTCATTTACCTGCTTCTCTTTTATTAAGGCGATTCCATCATTTGACTCTTGTACCGGCAGTTGCTGCTATAAATTACACGTGACATATTCTGTTTATTCTATTGGTTTATGTTTCATTTATATGGTTGAAAAATAGCCGAGTTCTGTTGTCCATACCTAACTGACCGTTTGTGTTGTATTAATCTCTAGGGAAGTGATTTTACCTGTAAATCCGATGTAAGATTGGTCACAGTCCTGGTATGGGATCTCATATACCCCAGAGTCTTTGGGCGATGTCTTTTGTTGGACGTTAATCAGGGATTTGGCTAAGGTATTTGGTAGGTAAATGCAAAAGGTTGGATTTCCCAAGGGTGTGAGTTACTCTCTTAATCGTCTCCAGGTGGGGAATTTTTATTTTATTTGTTGGGTGTGTCTCTGGTCTTGTCTTTAGGGGGTCGGTAGAAAATTACGTTTGCTTTTTTGAATTAGCTTTCTTCAATTATATGGTCAGGATACTTTAAAGATGAAAGTTGCTTGCGAATTAGTTCAAATTCTTTTTCCAGGAAATCTGGGGAACAAATTCGTAAGGCTCTTAAGAATAGGTTGCTAGCTAGACCTATCTTGATAGTATTGTCATGATAGCTAAAGTAGTGAATATATGAAAGGTGAGAACGTTGGTGTTTTCTGTATATGGTAAATTTTGTATTCTGTCGTGTCTCTGACTATTAAAACATCAAGAAAAGGAATTTGTTGTCTGTTTCCCATTCAACTTTAAATTTGATGCTGGGCACTAATGCGTTTTAATTTTGAGAGGAATTCATTAAAATTACCCACTTATTATCCCAAAATGTTAGTATGTCATCCACGTATCTCATCCACAGCATGTTTTTTGGGTTTATTGCATTTATTACTGTAGTTTCAAAGTAGGCCATGTACAGATTGGGCTAAAATAGGACTTAAAGGACTACCCATACTACACCGAATTTTTGCTTGTAGAATGATTCCCCGAATGAAAAATACGTTATTAGATGCACATAATTCAACTAACTTATTATTTTGTCAAGTGCCAAAGGGAAATGATCTGAATAGGGGGATAATTTTTTCCCTTACAAACTGAAGAACGTCCTGTACTGGTACTTTTGTGATTAGGGTGAGTCTACGTCAAGGCCTTAAAAGTTTTATGTTGTGAAGTGGTATATGTGCTTCTCTGAATTTGTGACAAAAGTCTTCCGAATGTTTGATGTGCACTGGGCGGAAAAAGTGCCATAAAAAAAGGAGAAAGGAGGCCAGCTAACCATTTAGAAATTTTGTAATTGAAAGCTCCGGCGCATGAAACGATGGGTCTGAATGGAAGATTGTCTTTGTGATTTTTGTTTTGGGAAGACCATAAAAGTAGGGTAATTTAGGATTAATTACTTTAAATTTCTCTAATAGTTCAATACTCTTTTTTGTCTTGGCCAATTAATCTTACTTTCCGAAAAAATTCTGTGGGAACGTTTCTGGAGGATATTTTTTCGTCAGTTTTTCGTAAGTATTGTGTCGCTAAGGAGCTGGTTGATTTTGTCGAGGTAGAAGTCTTTGTCCATTATTACAATTTTTGCGTCTTTGTCGGATCTACTTATTATAACATCTAACTTTTTTAGCGAGTGGATGGCTATCATGAATCTGCGGGGAACAGGATATTTCTTATGAAGGTCAGTTAAAGCAATTTAGTAACACTCCTTTTAAACATATCTCTTCACGGCTGTAGTTTTTGTCAGATATGAATTTATCAAAAGCCACTATGAAGTCTGGGTTGTTTTTGCGGTCTGGCATGAGGGCAAAGGATAAGCCTAAATTTTAAAACTAAATGTTGATTTACAGTAAGGGGGGGTGTTGGGATAAGTTTAAAACTTTGTCTTGTTGTTCAAGATTATTCCATGCGCTATTATCTATTAGGTTTTATTTAACTTGCGTAAAAGTCTGTTGGAATGAGTCCACGCTATTATAGGCAGCAATGTCGGAACAGAATGAAATCAGATACCTGTATACGTGGTCCGTAGTGAGGAGGCGAAGATTAGATTGAGTTCCTATATCACTCTGCGTAGCACGAAGATGTCGTTTCTCGTTTTGGTGATTCTTTCTTCCAGGAAAATCTTGTGTGATAGAGGGAAGGGGTTTGATTGCAGAGTCCATCTCCCGAATCCGTACATTTTTGGAAGTACTTGTTTCTTTGAGGCATTCTTCCAAAAGTGTTTTTGGTTTTTGGTTTTTCAGCCGTGTAGTCTGTTCAGTTCTTTTTCAAACTTGCGGAAAACTGGCTTGACTTCTGGAAGTGAGTGAAGAATCGTGGAAAGGCGGTTGAATTCCATAATGGGCTGACAATGACTGGTAAAAGTGTTCTGTAACAACAGAATTCCATCTAATAAAAGGAGCCCATAAAACACCAAAATGTAGAGAGAAAAGTACTATATTTCAGAGACTGCTGTCTCTCTCTTCAGTATATGAATGAGAAAAGTTTACAGGAAAGGTGGTATTTATACCAAGAGATTCGTCCCACAAGTAAGCCAATTTAGGTCACCCCCGCTGATAATCTTCCTTTAATCTTCTTAAGCGTGGTTGAATGAACACTGCGTCGACGATGTCCGATGTCCAATTCCCTTTTGAGATGTTCATTACCTGCTTCTCTTTTATTAGGCCGATTCCATCATTTGACTCTTGTACCGGCAGTTGCTGCCGGTACAAGAGTCAAATGATGGAATCGGCCTTAATAAAAGAGAAGCAGGTAATGAACATCTCAAAGGGGAATTGGACATCGGACATCGTCGACGCAGTGTTCATTCAACCAACGCTTAAGAAGATTAAAGGAAGATTATCAGCGGGGGTGACCTAAATTGGCTTACTTGTGGACGAATCTCTTGGTATAAATACCACCTTTTCTGTAAATTTTCTTTTCATCATTCATAACCTGAGAGAGAGACAACAGTCTCTGAAATATAGTACTTTTCTCTCTACATTTTGGTGTTTTTATGGGCTCCTTTTATTAGATGGAATTCTGTTGTTACAGAACACTTTTACCAGTCATTGTCAGCCCATTATGGAATTCAACCGCCTTTCCATGATTCTTCACTCACTTCCAGAAGTCAAGTCAGTTTTCCGCAAGTTTGAAAAGAACTGACAGCTACACCGGCTGAAAAAACCAAAAACACTTTTGGAAGAATGCCTCAAAAGAACAAGTACTTCCAAAAATGTACGGATTCGGGAGATGGACTCTGCAATCAAACCCCTTCCCTCTATCACACAAGATTTTCCTGGAAGAAAGAATCACCAAAAACGAGAAACGACATCTTCGTGCTACGCAGAGTGATATATGGAACTCAATCTAATCTTCGCCTCCTCACTACGGACCACGTATACAGGTATCTGATTTCATTCTGTTCCGACATTGCTGCCATAATAGCGTGACTCATTCCAACAGACTTTTACGCAGTTAAATAACCTAATAGATAATAGCGCATGGAATAATCTTGAACAACAAGACAAAGTTTTAAACTTATCCAACACCCCCCTTACTGTAATTCAACATTTAGTTTTAAATTTAGGCTTATCCTTTGCCCTCATGCCAGACCGCAAACAACCTAGACTTCATAGTGGCTTTTGATAAATTCATATCTGACAAAAACTACAGCCGTGAAAGAGGCTCTGTTTAAAAGGAGTGTTACTAAATGCTTTAACTGACCTTCATAAGAAATATCCTGTTCCCCGCAGATTCATGATAGCCATCCACTCGCTAAAAAAGTTAGATGTTTATAATAAGTAGATCCGACAAAGACGGCAAAATTGTAAATAATGGACAAAGACTTCTACCTCGACAAAATCACCAGCTCCTTAGCGACACAAATACTTACGAAAAACTGACGAAAATATCCTCCAGAACGTTCCGCACAGAATTTTTTCGGAAAGTAAGATTAATTGGCCAAGACAAAAAGAGTATTGAACTATTAGAGAAATTTAAAGTAATTAATCCTAAATTACCCTACTTTTATGGTCTTCCCAAAACTCACAAAGACAATCTTCCATTCAGACCCATCGTTTCATGCGCCGGAGCTTTCAATTACAAAATTTCTAAATGGTTAGCTGGCCTCCTTTCTCCTTTTTTAGGCACCTTTTCTCCCAGTCAACATCAAACATTCGGAAGACTTTTGTCACAAATTCAGAGAAGCACATATACCACTTCACAACATAAAACTTTTAGCCTTGACGTAGACTCCCTATCACAAAAGTACCAGTACAGGACGTTCTTCAGTTTTTTAAGGGAAAAATTATCCCCTATTCAGATCATTTCCCTTTGGCACTTGACAAAATAATAAAGTTAGTTGAATTATGTGCATCTAATAACGTATTTTCATTCGGGGAATCATTCTACAAGCAAAAATTCGGGTGTAGTATGGGTAGTCCTTTTAAGTCCTATTTTAGCCAATCTGTACATGGAATACTTTGAAACTACAGTAATAAATGCAATAAAACCCAAAAACATGCTGTGGATGAGATACGTGGTATGACATACTAACATTTTGGGATAATAAGTGGGGTAATTTTAATGAATTCCTCTCAAAATTAAACGCATTAGTGCCCAGCATCAATTTAAAGTTGAATGGGAAACAGACAACAAAATTCCTTTTCTTGATGTTTTAATAGTCAGAGACACGACAGAATACAAATTTACCATATAACAGAAAACCAAACGTTCTCTGACTTTCATTATATTCCCTACTTTATTTAAGCTATCATGACAATACTATCAAGATAGGTCTAGCTAGCAACCTATTCTTAAGAGCCTTACGAATTGTTCCCCAGTATTTCCTGGAAAAAGAATTTGAACTAATTCGCAAGCAACTTTCATATTTAAAGTATCCTGACCATATAATTGAGAAAGCAATTCAAAAAGCGAAACGTAATTTTCTACCGACCCCCTAAAGACAAGACCAGAGACACACCCAACAATAAAATAAAAAATTCCCCACCTGGAGACGATTAAGAGAGTAACTCACACCCTTGGGAAATCCAACCCTTTTGCATTTACCTACCCAAATACCTTAGCCATATCCTGATTAACGTCCAACAAAAGACATCGCCCAAAGACTCTGGGGTATATGAGATCCCATGCCAGGACTGTACCAATCTTACATCGGATTTACAGGTAAATCACTTCCCCAGAGATTAATACAACACAAACGGTCAGTTAGGTATGGACAACAGAACTCGGCTTATTTCAACCATATAAATGAAACATAACCATAGAATAAACTGGAATATGTCACGTGTAATTTATAGCAGCAACTGCCGGTACAAGAGTCAAATGATGGAATCGGCCTTAATAAAAGAGAAGCAGGTAATTGAACATCTCAAAAGGGAATTGGACATCGGACATCGTCGACGCAGGTGTTTCATTCAACCAACGCTTAAGAAGATTAAAGGAAGGATTATCAGCGGGGGTGACCTAAATTGGCTTACTTGTGGACGAATCTCTTGGTATAAATACCACCTTTTCTGTAAACTTTTCTCATTCATATACCTGAAGAGAGAGACAGCAGTCTCTGAAATATAGTAACTTTTCTCTCTACATTTTGGTGTTTTTATGGGCTCCTTTTATTAGATATATATATATATATATATATATTATATATATATATATATATATATATAGTATATCTATATATGTACACACACACACACACACATATATATATATATATATATATATATATATATATGTACACACACACACACACACACACCACACATATATATATATATATATATATATATATATATATATATGCATATATATAGTATATATATAGATAACTAAATAATATTGTATATGTATATAGTATATGCATATGTATATATGCATATATATAATATATATATATATATATATATATATATATATATATATATATATATAAAAATGATAGACTATTTTGTACACTAAACGGTCAACGACCAATCAAACAAAGCGAGATAATCACTAATCGGTACAGTTAAATAAACGCAAGAAACAAAGGAACAAAACCAAGATCAAAAACACAAACAACTGAAACAGCTATGGTGAAATCCAACAAACAACCAACTTCTTCAGCGACGACGCCAATAAAGAGTCAGCCGCTTCTCTTTGAGCAAAAGATTCCCGGCTGAAGGAACCAAAAATTTAGAAAATAGAAGCGAGTCACATCTACAGAAATTAGGGGAATACCAGCCATTCCTTTCTTTCGTGATACGGATGTCGGCTCCTTCTTCTCCTTTCTCGTAGAACGACGAGACACGGAACAACGCATGACCCGACCTCCAACTTACTCGGGACGCCTGCAAGATTTTCCCCTCGTGCACAAGTTGTAAACGTTTCATTCCTGACTTAACAGGATCAAATAAAAAAGGACGCAAATGAAACACTTTCTTATATTCTCAGTTATAAGTGGAAAACAAAGTAACTGAACAGAAACATAGCCTAAATGGAGTACGCCAAATAATTAAACGAGCTAAAGTCTACATTCAAATCGAGCTTTTTTTTTCACCAACGAAAATTAAAATAAGTATGCTATATTTTATTAGAAATAGTTTTTCTGTACTATTTACCATCCACATTATTTATTTTTTACATTTTCATTCTAATAAATAAATTATGAATACCCTATCCTAAAATTCCTATATCTTTAACTTAACGCGATACACCTTATTCAGACCTTTTTAACGTCTTCCATAGACCTTTCCTATCCACCCCCAACAACATCAACAACAACAACAACAACAAAATAGTTTGCAGGCTCACTCCCCGAGTAAACGACAAGGAGCGGCGGTATTTATTGTCTGTCATCGATCTCCTTGACAGGGAACAGAGGGACAGAAGAAGGCATCGCCGCCTCGTGTCCACTGCCGTGAAATATAAGAAATAAATAAGTGAATATTACCTCGTGGTATCAGGAAAGTCGGATTCTTCTGGAAAAAATACACGAATAACAACTCGTTTCATAATGTCAAATTCAATTTCCCCGGAAATAGATTCCTGAATATAATATCGTTCTGTTCAAAAAGTCTAGATCATCGGTGAATAAACAGATGAATATCATCTCGTTTTATAAGGTTTGTTCCATTCTTCGGTAAATAATTACATGAAAATAATATCGTTCTGTACGAAAAGTTCGAATCTCCCGTAAAGAAATAAATTCTTCCTGAAATGAAAATATGAACATAATCTGGTCTTGTGAGAGAACCCAGGAATTTCCAACAGGTTTGTAGAGAAGCCGAGAAATCAAGGGAAAAAACCTTTACGTATAACGCAACTTTCTTAAGTAATTTTTGTTTTCCAAGTCGGCCCCTCAAGATATCGTTATCAGAATCAACGGGGAACGAGCACATTATTTTCCCATTAAGCGACTATTAGCAATTCTGAAACATTTCCAGACTTCCTTCCCATGTCGCAGATGAAGGAAAGAAGAAGGAGAAGAAGAAGAAACAACACACACACACACACACAAACCAATACCATAAAAATCAAGGGAAAAAGACGCAAAAGAATTTTTTTTTACGAGTTACGCTTTTAGCTAATGAGTTTTGTGGAAGGACAGGACATGAAAACAGTTTTGAGTTCCAGCTATCAGTGATATAGAGCACATCAATGGAAAACAAATGATGAGCTTTGCAGTGCTATTTTTCTACTGCGTAAAGGCACACACAATTACTCACACATTGTGCTCCGCCTGGGACAAGAGTACACCTTGTATCATAATAATTTATTCATATTCTTATATGAATTATTAATCTATTCTATTATCCTTTTCTTCTTTTCAAATAACTGGCCTCTTCTTGTTACATTTCCTGTTATCTTCTGTAACTTCTTCCAAATGAACAACATGTTCCTTAGAAGCTTGAACTTCAAGTCAATGGCGCCTTGGCTTGTTCCACTATATGAATAGGGCTTTGGAACATTAGTTCTCCATTATGGAGAAAGAGCAGTTTTCGAAAGCGGAAATATTAGAATCATCATCTACTTTCTCTAACTGAACAAATGGGACATTCCATTCATTTATTGTTTTTTTTTATTTTTTTTTTTATTTTTTTTTTGGAGGGGGCAGATATTCGAAACACTGTTTATAAATAGTCACGAAGAAAGGGTGACATAATAATTATATATATACAGGAGACAGTTTGGAACTTTCGTCTGTTGTGCAGATATTTTACGATTAAGCCAAAACAAATCATAATGAGCATATGATAATCTATAAGCATACGGAGCCAAGTCTTATAGAACAGCACATTTTACAAATTTCTCGGCACTGTAAATGATTGCCGTTAGTTTATATAAAATTACTTAGCTTTTTTGCAGTTATATAGAAAGTAGAGTAAAATTGCAAAGTCCGCCGGCACTCACTCACTAACACAGCGAAAGTAATGGATAATGGATGTCGACCAACTTTTAAATTCCACAGCAGAATCCGCAAGTTTTCTAAATATTGTGTAATGTATTTTCTATGTGAAGTAAGAAGGAGGTTACTTAGCAATATCTCAGGGTGCGTTCGCACTACAGTAAAACATCATATCATCGCACTCATATCACAAATAGGTTAACAAATCAACTATTTATTGGTAGTAATAACCAACGCCTTTTACGATTATCCAGTATTTGCCGAAGGTCGTTCTCCACTAACAGTCGCTGAATTATCTTCGACTAGTTTTTATCATATGTATGCAAAAAGTTGCTGACGTATGTTTATGACATATTAATCTAATGTGGGGCTACCCTTATAGTTATAGTAGATTCACATCAGCCGTGCATTTGATGTCTAAGCCATTCCCTTACGACGCTCCTGATTGGCTGTTGATAAGCCACGTACAGGGCTGGAAACTCTCAGTCTCTCTCGAGAGTTCACGTAGGCAGGATGTATGTTCCATCTCTCCTGAAAGAAGTATAATTCAAGAGAGGTGGAACATAGATCCTACGCATGTGAACTCTCGAGAGTGAGTGGCTTATCAATAGCCAATCAGGAGCGTCGTAAGGGACTGGCCTAGACATCAAATGCACGGTTGATGTGAATCTACTATAGTAAAACTGCAACATTACTCAAGCCACTGTTAGTTCACACTTACCGTAAGGAAACCAGAAAGACCCAAAATGCAAGGTTCAGAGAGGGTCGCGCTCTTTGCCTTATGACCACGAGATCTGCAATAAACAAGAGTAGTAGGCTTTCATTTCATACGATTGACATTAAACATGAAGTAGAAAAAATCTCATATTGAAATTAAAAATGACAGACTAAGGTTTTATATATATATATATATATATATATATATATATATATATATATATATATATTTAATTAGTACAAATATTCATAGTTAATTATACCTTGCCAGGTCAAGATTTATCAAGGCTTACTTCACCAACAAACATTTCTCATATAGGAGGAGCTAATAAATCAGAAAGTATTTCAGTTATCACTCAACTATCAAGACTTGAGTCACAGCAATCTGCCTGTTAACATAATGCAGTAAGTGCAAACACAGGCACACATACACTCCCACTGTATATATATATATATATATATATATATATATATATATATATATATATATATATATGTGTGTGTGTGTGTGTGTGTGTGTGTGTGTGTATGTGACTTGTAAAAACATGTTCTGTTACACAGAATTCCATCTATATTATATATATATATATATATATATATATATATGTGTGTGTGTGTTGTGTGTGTGTGTGTTGTGTGTGTTATGTGACTGGTAAAAATAATGTTCTGTTACAACGGAATTCCATCTAATAAGAGAGCCCATAAAAACACTAAAATATAGAGAGAAAAATACTATATTTCAGAGACTGTTGTCTCTTTCTTCAGGTAGATGAATGAGAAAAGTTTACAGAAAAGGTGTATTTATACCGAGATCCATCCATAGTTAAGCCAATTAGGTCACCCCCCCCCCTGATATTCTTCCTTTAATCTTCTTAAGCATTGTGAATGAAATCTTGTCATCATCTGAATCCCATGCTCCTTTTGAGATGTTCATTACCTGCCTCTCTTTTATTAAGGGGCCGATTCCATCATTTGACTCTTGTACCGGGCAGTTGCTGCTATAAATACGCTGTGACAAATTCCAGTTTGTATTCTGTGGTTATGTTCATTTATATGGTTGAAAATAGCTGAGTTCTGTTGTCCATACCTAACTGACCGTTTGTGTTGCATCAATCTCTGGGGAGTGTTTTCCCTGTAAATCCGAAGTAGGATTGGTCACAGTCCTGGCATGGGATTTCGTAAACGCTGTGTCCACTGCATCTAATATATAATATATATATATATATATATATATATATATATATATATATATATATACATATATATATATATATATATATATATCCTTCGAGCTACAAATGTCCTTTAGTATCTAATTCTGCTCTACCTCGGAATTGATATATTTTTCATATATGTACCGAGGGGGAATTTTTAGTTGATAATAATTTCGTACCCCCATGGGATCGAACCACCGTCCAGTTGGACCGGGAACGAAATCAGGATCGGTGATGTGATAAATATTCATATATATATATATATATATATATATATATATATATAAATATATATATATATATATATATATATATATATATATTAGATGCAGTGGAAAATAAAAAAAACGACCAAATGACATTTTCCAACCCACTGCTATAAAAGAATTTACACCAAGTTGTGATGAACATATTTGCAAAAAATATCACATATCATTTCAAGATTCACAAAGAATCTTTAAGAAACACACATGTCAAAAATTAAACAGAAAGAATAAACTCTAGAGGAAAGAATGTAAAAGCCATCAACGGAGTCGCATCCATAACAGATTTATTTCATTAAAGAAACTAAATGAAAAAAAAAAAAAAAAACTTGCTACATTTCCTAGAGATGGCAAAAGGCTAAAACGCTATACGCTCAAATGAAATAAAAGTAGAGAGTAATAAAAGCGAAGTCAATTTTCGCTTGTATCAGTAACATAATTTTCTGAAAGGACAATAGCAACACAAAAAGTAATATGCTCCGATTCCGTAGCAACAGAGGAGAGGGGTCCAACTCTAAAAGCCCCCACTCACCCTTCATTAATGACGATTTTATTTAACAGGGGCTAAAGGGCCGAGGCTGCGCCAGTGAAAAAAAAAAATCAATGACAAAAGTTTTGTCCCCGGAACAATAGTAAACAGATTTATAAAAGGGAAAGAGTAAGTAATATATGTTAAGCTGCGTACATTCACGGCAAAAAGGAAAATGATTGTGTTGGAAGATATATTTTTATAGGGTATATGTAGTTTAGTATTCATTCACACACACACACACACATATAAATATATATTATATATATATATATATATATATATATATATATATATAAATATATGTCCATAATAAAATATATAATTAGTGGAGCAAGTCGACGGCAGTAGAACGAAAGCTGTAGACTTGACCTAAAAACGCACACACATATATACATACATACACATACTATATAAATATATATATATTATATATAATATATATATATATATATATATAATCATATATATTTAAAATATATATGTGTGTGTGTGTAAGTAGATTCTTAAACATAATTTCATTATGTAATAATACGAATACTGTACTAGGTTGGAAAAAATATAAAATAAATTTCTGTTTTATACAGCTGATATTAACAATGGCCAAACAGAGATATAACGAGAGGCACTTGTTGACTTATGCAGAGATAAACAAATACATCCTAATATTTACATTATACAAGTCTGAGGGTTACATTATATTGTCCTGGTGACCTACCGGTCATTATACAAGTCTGAGGGTTACATTATATTGTCCTGGTGACCTACCGGTCATAATTTCGCATATTTCTCAATAGTAAAGTAATCAAGGCGAAAAAATGTAACCTTCAGATTCGTTGGCATCCGCTAAACAAGGCTAGAAGAATCATTATTCTGTAAATGTTTCGACTTCATTGTTAAATCTAACAATTGCCTAAACTCCGCTTTTTATCACAAGACTGTACGTTTTCGTACTTTCCATTTAGTGTCGTTATGTTCATCCTTAAAATTCCGACTATACTTTCATCTATATATTTTCTAAAGACTCATCACGATATGACATTTCCATGTCTAACCTTCGTAATTATATTAGAAATGCTTGGTAAATAAAAACGGAATTGTGTCAGTAGTGAAGGAAATAAATAAACCAATAAAAGTATGACAAAAATAAACAATTAAGCTTCACATGAGGCATAAAACTCCCCGTGTTCTTATTTCAGGCTGAATCTTTAAAATAAAAGACGACTGACCTATTTATCCGGCACATTAATCTGAACGGGAGTGCCTGGCTTAATTACTCTTTAATGTATGATGGACTAATAGTCTGAACAGCAAATCCTGATTTCATTAATTTAATATACGACAGGAATTCATTCACATATTAAGCTGGAAGTCCCCTGTTTCTCAATTTCAATGATCAGATGGATGCAGATCGTTAGTCCGTCGCTTTAATATATCATCGGACTGACTCTGACCGAGTTCGTTAGGATGCTTCGCAATTCCCATCGGGATGTTGGAATAAATTCTAAGTTCGACGCATCTCTTTTCGGATTTGATGTATATATTTGAATCTAATATAGAAATCTCAGATTATAGCGGTTCATTCAGCGTCAGTAAAATACTAGACGTCAAAGCACGGTTACATACGTATTACAAAATATACGTTTTCATAAAGAATGAGGCTGTAAGCCCCATACCACTGGGCACGATGCTCATTACACCCAACGTCACTGATCATTGGGCTTGTAACTCTCTTTCTCTCTCTCTCCTCTCTCTCTCTCTATATATATATATATACTACATATATCCAATATATTATATATATATATATATATATATATATATATATTATGAGAGAGAGAGAGAGAGAGAGAGAGAGAGAGAGAGAGAAAGAGAGAGCTACTACCCACCGATCATACTATTATATATATATATATATATATATATATATATATATATATATGTATGTATATATATATACATATATATATATATATATATATATATATATATATATATATATATATCTAATAAAACGGAGCCCATAAAAAACACCAAAATGTAGAGAGAAAAGTACTATATTTCAGAGGACTGCTGTCTCTCTCTTCATGGTATATAAATAAGAAAAGTTTACAGAAAAGGTGGTATTTATACCAAGAGATCCGTCCACAAGTAAGCCAATTTAGGTCACCCCTTGCTGATAATCTTTCCTTTAATCTCTGAAAGCGTCGGGGTGAATGAAAAACTTTCGGTCGACGATATCTGAGATCCACCCGCCTTTGAGATGTTCATTACCTGCTTCTCTTTTATTAAAGGAAGGCCGATTCCATCATTTGACTCTTGTACCGGCAGTTGCTGCTATAAATTACATGTGACAAATTCCCAGTTTATTCTATGGTTATGTTCATTTATATGGTTGAAAATAGCCGAGTTCTGTTGTCCATACCTCACTGACCGTTTGTGTTGTATTAATCTCTGGGGAAGTGATTTACTGTAATCCGATGTAAGATTGGTCACGTCCTGGCATGGATCTCATAGACCCCAGTCTTTGGAAGATGTCTTTTGTTGGACGTTAATCAGGGATTTGGCTAAGGTATTTGGGTAGGTAAATGCAAAAGGGTTGGATTTCCCAAGGGTGTGGGTTATTCTCTTAATCGTCTCCAGGTGAGGAATTTTTATTTTATTGTTGGGTGTGTCTCTGGTCTTGTCTTTAGGGGGTCGGTAGAAAATTACGTTTGCTTTTTGAATTGCTTTCTCAATTATATGGTCAGGATACTTTAAAGATGAAAGTTGCTTGCGAATTAGTCCTTTCTCCTTTTTTAGGCACTTTTTCTCCCAGTCACATTAAACATTCGGAAGATTTTTGTCCCAAATTCAGAGAAGCACATATACCACTTCACAACATAAAACTTTTAGGCCTCGACGTAGACTCCCTATTCACAAAAGTACCAGTACAGGACGTTCTTCAGTTTTTTAAGGGAAAAAAATTATCACTTATTCAGATCATTTTCCCATGGCGCTTGACAAAATAATAAAGTTAGTTGAATTATGTGCATCTAATAACGTATTTTTCATTCGGGAATCATTCTGCAAGCAAAAATTCGGGTGTAGTATGGGTAGTCCTTTAAGTCCTGTTTTAGCCAATCTGTACATGGAATACTTTGAAACTACAGTAATAAATGCAATAAAACCCAAAACATGCTGTGGATGAGATCGTGGATGACATCCTAACATTTTGTGATAATAAGTGGGGTAATTTTAATGAATTCCTTCAAAATTAAACGCATTAGGGCCCAGCATCAAATTTAAAGTTGAATGGGAAACAGACAACAAAATTCCTTTTCTTGATGTTTTAATAATCAGAGACACGACAGAATACAAATTTACCATATACAGAAAACCAACGTTCTCACTTTCATATATTCACTACTTTAGCTATCACGACATTACTATCAAGATAGGTGTAGCTAGCAACCTATTCTTAAGAGCCTTACGAATTTGTTCCCCAGATTTCCTGGAAAAAGAATTTGAACTAATTCGCAAGCAACTTTCATCTTTAAAGTATCCTGACCATAAATTAAGAGAAAGCAATTCCAAAAAGCAAACGTAATTTTTCTACCGACCCCCTAAAGACAAGACCAGAGCACACCCAACAATAAATAAAAATTCCTCACCCGGAGACGATTAAGAGAATAACCCACACCCTTGGGAAATCCAACCCTTTTGCATTTACCTACCCAAATACCTTAGCCAAATCCCTGATTAACGTCCAACAAAAGACATCTTCCAAAGACTGGGGTCTATGAGATCCCATGCCAGGACTGTGACCAATCTTACATCGGATTTACAGGTAAATCACTTCCCCAGAGATTAATACAACACAAACGGTCAGTTAGGTATGGACAACAGAACTCGGCTATTTTCAACCATATAAATGAACATAACCATAGAATAAACTGGAATTTGTCACGTGTAATTTATAGCAGCAACTGCCGGTACAAGAGTCAAATGATGGAATCGGCCTTAATAAAAGAGAAGCAGGTAATGAACATCTCAAAAGTCGGGGGGTGGATCTCAGATATCGTCGACCAAGTTTTCATTCAACCAACGCTTAAGAAGATTAAAGGAAGATTATCAGCAGGGGGGTCGGTGACCTTAAATTGGCTTACTTGTGGACGGATCTCTTGGTATAAATACCACCTTTTCTGTAAACTTTTCTCATTCATATACCTGAAGAGAGAGACAGCAGTCTCTGAAAATATGTACTTTTCTCTCTACATTTTGGTGTTTTTATGGGCTCCTTTTATTAGATTGGAATTCTGTTATTACAGGAACATTTTTACCAGCCATATATATATATATATATATATATATATATATATATATATATATATATATATATATATATATAGAGAGAGAGAGAGAGAGAGAGAGAGAGAGAGAGAGATATTAATATATTAATGACGGCTCATCTCAGGAGAATTCTGCCTCTCTCCCCCCCTCTCTCTCTTTCTCTCTCCCTGTACCACAATTAGGAGCGGAACCTCCCATTATAACTTAACACGAACTTCAGAATACTCCGGCCGCACTAAAGGACTGACCACAGCAGTTCATGGCTGACTTGGACTAATGTCAGCAGCATCGTCAATTATAACGCCGATGGCGAAGTTTATGATGATGGAGGTGATGATGGTGTCACCTCCTCAAAAATGAAATTACGAGGAGTCCTCTTTAAGCCATTCAGTTCCAGAAACAACGTTTAGGGAAAGGAAGATAGAGAGAAGAGGGGCGACGGTTAGGGAGGAGGCATTAGACATGGGTCTAGGGAAAAGATGAAGGAAGAGGGAGACGGAAAAAAAAAGGAAGCGAGAGGGTATGGTTTTATGGGAGGAAGGAACGGGAGAATAGAGAAAGGAACTTGGCGAAGGACGGAAAAACAGATGAGAAGTGAAAGTTTGAGATGAGGAAAGCGGGAGAAAAAAAAAAGGTGAGTGAAAAGGGGTGGTTTAATGAAAAAGGAAAAGGAAAACAGAAAGGAATTTGAAGAGGGAAGAGAAGAGATGAGAAGTGAAAGATTCAAGGGAAAAAGAGAAGGCAAAGGTGCGTAGAGATAAGCAGGAAGACAAGTGAAATAAAAGAAGGGAAGAAAACATGAAGTTCCGAAGGGAAAGAAGTAACTAATGGAAAGAAAAAATTGATCCTTCGACTTCCATTTACAAATACGACGGTATTTCTGTCCAGGGCTTCTATTTGCGACACGGGCTGCATTTAATTATCATCTGCAGTCAGCAGAATTTCAAGGTCAGCTGACTTTTCACCAGTAAATGACACATTGCTATTTTTAGAGGAAATCTATTGTATGAATTTAACGAAGGGAAACCTCTATGGAGTTGTTTGCATATTTTGTAGGCAAGAATATCTAGATTATAACAGTGAATTAACTGTTTGGATTCTTATTCCTTCATTTTTTCCGTACCTTCGCTGACAAATGACATATTTTAAAAGTTCATTTTGGTTAAACCAGCATGACAGGTTTCGTATTCTTCTTGCTTGGATTATGTACTTTTACCTTTGCTATATTTTTCAGTCGTAAAGTCAATTTTATCGAAATAATTCGACATATCATTGACGAGGCCTCATATTCTACATGAAGATAAATGGCCAAAAGCCCTCTAGCCAGTGGTTCCCAAACTTGACAATACCCAGCCGAGAACCCCAACCAATCAACAGTTATCATTACCATACCGGGATACCCAGTACAACGTAGTACATTTAATATTTACATATTCCTGCACAACTTGTGTATAAGTAAATGTGTAAAATATTGTCAACATTTTCTATTATTTTAAACTCGGTACAAAGTAAAATTGGTGAAAACAGCTACAATTTTTCCTGGAGTTGAAATAATATTAATTTTTTCATTGTGTCTCGGGATCTTTAGGCTGACATACTCCGACCAAGATTACTTGTAGCTGGCGCCACTTGGCCTCATACTTAATTTAATGCTGAAAGTTCAAATGACCACATGTTTAAGGCGATTGAAGCTATAGCTTCCATATTACTCAGGTGGAAACTCGAGGTTAATGCGCTCAATTTGCGTGGGACGGTCATCTTTTAAAACCTTCAACATTTTACGTATCGCTGAATGGATGAGCGTGTCATTTGCCAGACAGGTTTGCTGGCCCGAAGTCTTCACAAACTCTGTTTTTAATTTCAAATTGGGTCATAGCTACCCAGTGAGATTTAGAAATATAAAGAAAAAGTTTGAAACTTGCCACGGCTTCCAATTTTACTATCGCAACACGGTTTCCAAAGATGGAGAGTCAGTTACGACCAATTTCGACTCGATCACTTGTCTATTTTCAGCAGGAAAGGATAAAATAGACTTGCGATAAGTCTAGTGATACAGATCACAGACACCAATGTACTGAGAGCCTTGACATTTTGTTGGTTAGTATAGATATAGGAGTTATTCAGAGCTATTTGCACGAATTTTACCAGTAACACGACTGCCCGTCACCATCTTGGATTTTGCTCAACGTTTCAGATCCGATATCTTAGAAACATTCAGAAGAAGAAGGGAAGGCTTAGTAAAGATTACAGAGGTGATAAGAGTCACGATTGAGATGGTATGGGCATATGTTGAGGATGGATAACGATGAGGGAGTGAAGAGGGCTTGGGAAGAACCTCTTAGAGGAAGAAGATCGAGAGGGAGACAGAGAATTAGATGGCGAGATAAAGTGAAGGAAGATATGGAGAGATGAGGTTTGGTGGACGATGATGCCTTTAATAGAAGGCAGCGGAGAAGGCGCACCAGGCAACCGACCCCTTAATGTAAGGATAACGGTGGTAAAGAAGCAGAAGATCCCAGAAACCTTCAGACCAATCCCATTCGTTTCACTGGCGCGGGTATCTGTGAGTCACGATCCCCGGTTTCAACACTTCAGCCGGTTATAACTGATGACCCAACTGGATGACTTATAAAAAACTTTAAAATCGTCGTCAAACTCCACGAAACTGCATCGTTCAATCAAAGGATTCAGCAAGGAATTTGGGGATATCATCTCTCAGCCAGGACCGGTGAAAGCTGTATTTCCGATTTTTCAATCCAGTTGACAAATTGGTCATAGAGACGAGCGATCAAATTGGCAGCAATTTCTGATTTTGCTGCTTTTGGAAATTGCACTGAAATTTCTCCGTATTGCGTCGTGAAAACGGTTCCCAGGGGTTTTCGCTTACGCTAAATTCACTCGAAGAACTTTTGAATTGATCACGTGGCTGTTTGGCATACTTTCGGTCATTTCTAATACTTTCGCCATCAACAAAGTTTTTCATCGAAGCCAAGTTAAATGCAATAACTTAAACTTTATCACGTGACACATTCAAGCAAATGAAAGGAAGGCGACACAGTCAAAAGGCGAGTAAAGAAGATATAGAGGACTGCAAAAGAGAGAGAGAAAAAAGTTAGCAGTTCATTCTTACTCTTGTTTAACTCCACAATATCCTCCTCCTCACTCAGACTTCTACTAATCACTCCCACAGACCTGGCCATACTTACTGCCTCACTTTGTATTCTCCTTATTGCAATTCCGAGATGGCACCCATCATCCGAATTGAACTGAAAGGATTATTTTCATTTTCGATGGACTGGTGTACGAAACTCTTGAGATTTTTCCAAATGTCATCAGAGACACCTGGATTGAACTCTATTATCTCTCAGTATTCAC
>NC_061107.1:127504314-127519314 GCF_015104395.2 Macrobrachium nipponense | reverse complement strand
AAATACAAACAAATTCCTTTTTTTTATAGTTAAATAATGTCCTGAAGCTTGACAACTTGGATGTAACTAGCTGCTGCTTTATTAACATTTTCGCTCACTCAAAGACAGCGCAAACAAAAGTTACGATTCCTTTAGTTCACGGCAATAAAACCATATATGCACTAAACATGGCATGGTTAAAAAACAAAGGAATTAAAAGCAATAACATGAAAGAAAGATTAGCAATAAATTTGTCTTTGATACCATACTAAAAATCAAGGTTGCATACAAACTAGACAGACTAGCTCCATGACATGTAGTTCGCACACACGACATGCAAAGAGAAAGCGGAAGCAAGGACACGTGTCTTTAAAACAAAACCCACTAGGTGAGTCAGGCTTCATCAAACATTCTTGTTTTTCATTTTCTCCCTCGTAAAAGCTTCTTCCAACACGTGGCTTCTTGAGGCTTTGGCGATGTTTACGTTGTTGGCTCTATGAGGCCATGCAAAAAGGAATTCTTGAACCCAGAGTGATCAGCTATTCAAAACGTTTATCCGAAAGAGAGATGAAAGGCTGGGCCACATTTCGTCTATTGGCGGGAATAATAATCAGCTATCATACCTATCTGCGTGCTGATAATATGTTTTAGAGAAAATTCTGATTTTTTTACACAAGAATATAGTGAACTTGTTGTGTTTAACTTTCTCCAAAACCAGACATAGTGTGTATCCATCAAACAGAATAAGGATCTCGCAACATTAAAAAAAAACGTGACACAATAACTGCGTTTTTTTCCTAACATAATCTTACCTGTAATTACTGTTGATTCCCGGAGCATGGAAGCAATTTCCTTAGTTTTTGTAAGATTAATAAGTGTATTCTTTTTATTAAAGTATACTTCAAGAGACCTAAGATATTCACTGAAATTGCCACGAGGCAAAGAATGGCTTATATACTTAGGAGTCATCAAACTTTTAATCTTCACAAGTTGAGCCAAAATACCAAAGGGGGTACAGTGAGAAACAGACAAGCAGGGCTGCTTTTACATGGACATTTAATAGATTGGTATGGGGCGTTTTGTGACGGCTAGTATCAGAGGTAAGATATATCCTTATTACCCCCTTAAGGGACTTGTCAGAAGGATAGCTGATGCGGACTGAAACAAAAATATTTTTTCTTGCGGATAATGTCGTAGTTGTAAATCTGGCACGAAGGGATTCAACACTGGCCAGAATTATTTGTATTCGGTCATCTACCGCCCATTATCATTGGAGAAACGAGGTACTTGGGGCCAGATCTCGATGTCACTCTTTGTAACAGCTACTCGAATACAGTATTGGTTTTTCGACCCAGAAGGAAGAAAACTGCGTTTTTATAGCTACCCTGGCACAGCATTCCCTTGCATTGTTCCCACGGACCTGTTGGAGAGAGCATGGCGGATGACAGCCTCCCTTCAATGACTGATATCCTTAAGGACGTCCGTCTCTTTCACAAGGGCACAGAGTCTCAAAACACTGAGGCAGAAAGCTTACATCCAAGTATAGGATGAAATTGTGAGGGATCCTACTGATAAGAATTGAAACTGGAATTAGGCTGAACAAAGGACTTCATCCCAATGAACACGTGTCAACCTGACACTATTATCTGTTGATGTTTTCTTTACACCTGTCATAAGTTTCCTTATATTTAGCGTGAAGGTAGAGAGGGCTTAACTGTTGAGAAAAAAAATACACCCTCACCTCACTTCCATTAAGGCTAATGCACAAGACATCAAAATAACGATACCTAGATCCGGGAAATCACTTGATGAAGAAGCATTCCTCAAGATTATCATAAGAAGTACACAAGTTTCAAATTACTTGAAGCAGACAACGATTCAGAGACGGACGAACCCATCTACGTAAGCAAACCCACACACACAGACTAGTAAATATTCGTAGCTATATGCACAGCCATTGACATCAGCAACCATTACGCCAAAATCGTTGTACAAACTTTTTCTATCTATTTTCACATCACCGCCGGCATGTGACGCTTTGAATAACAGTTGACTATTCTCTTGGATTGTCTGCAACTTATTTCAATGGTCAAGTCTATTCGCTTGATGAGTCGATTGGAAACAAAGCGATGGTGAGCTTAACCATTATTCAAAGAAAAAAATATAAGCGTATGAAATAAAAGTTAAGACTTTACTTTAGCCTTTTTATCTTTGAAGGCTTTAAAATAATTGTGATGTTAATATATCTGAATACGCAGAAACACATATACACACATTCTTCCATACGTTCATATTCAAACATAAACTATAGAAATAAAAATTTATATACACATAAATTCATATACATAGATATGTATATATACATATATATTTATATAAATATTATATATATATATCTATATATATATATATATATATATATATATTATATATACAGAGAGAGAGAGAGAGAGAGAGAGAGAGAGAGAGAGAGAGAGAGAGAGAGAGAGAGAGAGAACATACGTATGCATGAAATGTATGTAGTATGTGTGTTCCTGAGTTTATATATATATAAATATATATATATATATATATATATATATATATATATATATATATATATATATATATATATATTTTCCATGGTAAGCAAGGTAAGATGATAAATCAAGGTCATCCATCTGAAACTATAGTGTATTGTAGCTCATCAGAAAATGATGACCGACGATCAGAAATGAAACATACCGAATTATGTTTTTAGTGGAGGCTGTGAAAAATATACTTGCATTTGCCAAACGCTGAAGAAAGACCCGGGCTCGACAGGAAGAAGCAGAAATGGCAAAAATTAAGATCAGAACCTGTCACAGGGATGGTTGGGAAGGGTGCAAAGCCCGAGTTCGAGAACATGCTAGAAACAGCTTTTCATGTTGATGAAACACGAGCTGGAGCTTGGTAGCAATGGTTTCTGCCCCTGTGGACTGACCCAAGTGCCTTTATATTTTACTTCCATCTTTCCCCCAAGAATAATTCTGAGATTGAGGTACAGAGGAATGGAATGATTCTCTTCTTCCGTTATCTAACATAAAGTTACCTACGAAGGATTGGACATAAATAAGGATTTGATATAAATTGTTTCAGTGATTCGATATGTTAAATGAAGTTGTGTTAAACAAGCTTGAGTGATAAACTTTGTGTTAATTTGTATGTATTTCGAGGGAATCATGCTATAATTCATTATGAAAAAATCTGATATTTATAATTTACTACCCTATGCAAAATAATCCATCTAAATATATATTAGTATATGATTTGTTCCCGATTTATTATTCAGAAACATTTTGTGACAAAAAAGTAAAAGATAATAAGAGTTATAGGAACACAATATATGTTTCATACCATTGTTATGGCAGAGCATCTGTTTCAGCATTTTCAATCATTTGTCACTGATATTATATATATATATATATATATATATATAAATATGTTTATATATATGTATATATATATATATATATATAGCCTTCCTGGTGGCCAAAGTCGCCTCCAATCGTTGTTCTCAACCAGGCAACGGTTCGAATCCTGCTAGTGACGTAGCATTTGACAATGACAAGTTATTCCCAAGTTATAGTGAGTTAGATTTAAAAAGCTATTTGTCTCTTGATAGATGGGAAAAATGAAGGCACACGGATATAAGTAACAAAAATCATGTATGTAGATACACACACACACACACACACACACACACACACACACACACACACACACACACACACACACACACACATATATATATATATATATATATATATATATATATATATATATATATATATATATACTATATATTTGTAGATTTGTGTATATATACAGGGTGTTTCGAAATTAGTGCCGCCCCCTCTACAGCATAAACTAAAATGATATGGACAAAAACAAGTCATTCAGAACAGGTATTTATTTAAGTTTCTCTCTGAGTATTTCATATTTTGTGTGGCCTCCATCTGCCTGTACCAAAACTTGCATTCTTGAGGGGCATGATTTCAGCAAATTGCAAAAAAGCTGAGACTCAAATTCCATTTCCCTGAGCACTTCGGTCACCTCTCTTCGCAGGTCGTCGAGGCTTGGTATACCATCATTGTTTACTGTGCGCGCTTCAACACGATCCTTAAGATGCTACCAATGTTTTCACACACATTAAGGTCAGGGGAGCTACCTGGAAATTTCACTTCATGAGAAGAAATCGATAACACTGTTTTGAAGCAGCTCCTGTGTCTGAAGAGCCTTGAAAACATGGTGCCTTATCATGCAAAAATGTGACTTCTGCAACAGATAAGACATTTTCAGGATCTTTGAGGAAAGGAAATTCTCCACCAGTAAGCACAGTTTCTCTGAGGTATTCACCATTCCATGACTGTCCTTTTTCTTTGATGATCCACATTAACCGTTTGGCTGTGAAACAGAGAAAAATGACCAAACATTCAGGCAATTTCACAACTTGGTGATAGTGCACGTCAACGCTGATATCATCCTACTTTGCAGCCAAATGATGTCATTTTTATGATTTGGCTTCCTGCCTGTGTAAATGAAGAATTCATCTGATGCGGCAACATGGAGAAAGTCAGCTTCATCCCAATCTTTAAGCAATGAACCACGAAACCATGCACGGTCTTCTCTCTGTTGCTGAGTGATGTTGGCTTGCTGATGACTTAAAATATCTTGATACCAGAATTTTCAACTCACAATATACAGCACTATAACTTCTCTTCTTTCCCCTTTTTGTTTCTAGTTCAAGCGCCAATTTACGTAAAGACTTTCTTGGTCTACCACTTCCTCAGTTATGATGTCTGGCCACTGAGACTTCAGGCCTTCCAAGATTCTCACTCTTTTTGCAAGATTCATCTCTCTTAATGTATTTAGCTATTCAGGAACGTGAAATGAAGGATGTGAAATGAAGGATGCGCCAGCATCCCTGGTCTCTCTGAAGGTTATAGCCCGGATTCGGTCAATCCATCTGATTTCCTCCGAGTCGTTAGCCATGGCTGTATCTAACTCCATCACTTAGTCTGAAAATACAAGAAATGTAAAATGAAAAATAGCTTAATAGAAACTTAGGACAATGTACTTGGAGATAGGCTATAGCAGAAAACTTCATAACCTTCCATTTGTTCTGTGAAGAATGGGCGGTGCTCTTATTTCGGAACGCACAGCATATATATATATATATATATCTATATATATATATATATATATAGTATATATATATATATATATATCTATATATATATATATATATATATATATATATATATATATATATATATCGTTGGACATTACTTAACAATAGGTTGTAATTAAAAAATCATGAAACTTTCAACGTACGTAAATTTGGAAAGCAATGAATATAATAAAAAAAAGATTATCACAACACCACACACACTACACACACACACACACACACACACACATATATATATATATATATATGTGTGTGTGTGTGTGTGTGTGTGTGCGTGTGTGTGTGTGCGTGGGTGTATGTATTCCAAGGTCTCGTGACACAATAAGCAACCTTGAATTATACTAATTACCACAGGAATTCTGAGACTAGCCTGAAATATTCTTTGATACTTACTACTGGTGGAATGATCACTGAAGACCTGAATCTTCGATTCATGACTTGTTTTCTTTATAATATGTCATGGGAGAGCTTTGCTTCTACATACGAAAAACATCTGAAAAAATTTGACCATAGCATCTGCAAGAGGAGTGTTGGACACAAGCCCCTTTAACTCTCAATTATTCCCCTTAACAGCGTGGAATAATTCTCTCTCTCTCTCTCTCTCTCTCTCTCTCTCTCTCTCTCTCTCTCTCTCTCCATGTATTATAAGGATGGATTATGTTGAAGGAGTGACAGTGGAGGAAAATTATGATGATTATGGATAAGGACACTCACGTTCAGAAGCTACGCTGAATAAAAATGAGACATAAAGAAAAAAAATAAACAAATTGAAAAGAAATATATATTTTCAATATGCATTCAAACACGGACGGAGAGAGAGAGAGAGAGAGAGAGAGAGAGAGAGAGAGAGAGAGAGAGAGAGTTACAAGAAGTTACAAGGATTAGGATGTCTCAAAGACTTGTTAGTCCATCCGAGGAGACATCGTGTGCTCACTTATCTCTAGGAGCAAGTTCTACTGTCCATTCACAGTGTCCTAATAATTTTGTCTAGCTTTCTTTTAAACTTCCTACTGTTGCTGTTGACAACTTCTGGTGGCAATTTATTCCGTGTCACATATTTTGTATGTAAAGGAGTTCTAACAATGAGATAGGTGTGTTGTACCTCTTTAGTTCTGGTTTCCATTCATTATTTCTTGTCTGGTTTTCATTTAACGTAAATTGGTTACTGCCCACTTTTATTATGCTTTTCAGTATTTTGAATGTTTATTAGTCGTCCTCGCAATCGTCGTGTTTCTAAGCCAAGCATGTTCAGGCTCTCTAGTCGTCTTTGGTAACCTATTTGCCTGATGGATGGAATTAACTTTGTGACTCTTACTTGTACCCTTCTAATCTATTTATGTCCTTTCTTAGTGTTGATGACCAAATCTTGATGTATAGGGCTGAAGCACCGTTTCCTTGTTTCTGTATTTGAACTGCCTCTTTATGTATCCCACTAGTTTCTGTGCCTTCTCTTTAGCTTTTACGCACTGTTTTGTGGATTTTAAGTCCTTGGTAATAATGACTCCAAGTTCCTCTTCTTGTTCTACACTATTTATGTCATTCCCAAGCAGCATGCAGTTGGCATGAGGGTTGTTTGTTCCTATTCGTAACACTTTACACTCATCCAAGTTAAAAGGCATTAGTCATCTTTTTGACCACTTTCTATTTTCTTTAGATCATTTGTTAAACTTTGTAGTGTCTCTGGGTCTGCTGCATTTCACCTAGTTTGGCGACGTCTGCAAATTTTTCTATCCTGCTAGTTAGTCCTACATCAATGTAATTAATGTTAATCAAAAACAAGAGCAGGTCATGAACAGAACCCTGAGGAACTCCGCTTGTCACATCTGCCTATTGTGATTCTTCATTGTTTATTACGATCCAGTCTGCTGTTTCTCCTACGATTCCTAAAGCTCTAACTTTTGCCATTAGTTTCTTGTGTGGAACTTTGTTAAAGGCCTTTTTGAAATCTAAGTAGAGTAAATCTATTGCTCTACTACTGTCGTAAATACCAAGTATGTTATGGAAAAACTCTAAGAGGTTTGATAGGCAGGATCTGTTTTGACTGAAGTCGTGTTGACTGTTTAACAACAGGTTGTTTTTATCAATGTGACCCACAATTTGATCTATAATTATGGACTCAAAAATTATACAAGGGACTGATGTTAGACGGATAGGTCTATAATTTCCTGGCTCTTCTCTTGGACCTGTTTTGTAAACTGGCGGCA
Organism: Macrobrachium nipponense; assembly: GCF_015104395.2. Classification (NCBI taxonomy): domain Eukaryota; kingdom Metazoa; phylum Arthropoda; class Malacostraca; order Decapoda; family Palaemonidae; genus Macrobrachium; species Macrobrachium nipponense. The sequence continues at coordinate 127,511,919 of NC_061107.1, read as the reverse complement.
CACTACCTAGTTTTCCTCCTTTAGGTGCCTTTCGTTGTTCTGCCGTTTTTCTGTAGTTTATATAGGCGAGGAATTATCTCCTCATTTAACTTTTCAATTTCTCTTGGATGAATCCCATCCGGGCCAGGAGATTTGAACTTGCTTAGTTTGTCTATTTTGTTTTTAACGTCTTCCTCTGTAAATCTTATTTTGTCAAACGGTTCTGCCCCTCATATTTAATAGGTGGTTCAGGAATTGAGGTACTGTCTTCAATTGTCAAAACACGAGTAAAAAACTTATCCAATAATTCTGCTTTTTTCTAAGTCTGAGTTCACCAGGTTTCCTCTATCGTCTCTTAGGGTACCTATGCTATTTTTTATTGGCTGAGAGAGAGAGAGAGAGAGAGAGAGAGAGAGAGAGAGAGAGAGAGAGATGATTCGCTTTAGCCAACTGTATCACAACACAGTATCGGAAGAAGTTCATAATTCAGCTAAAAATGAAACGGAGAGAGAGAGAGAGAGAGAGGAGAGAGAGAGAGAGAGGGGGGGGGGGGGGAAGGGGGGAAAAAGGAAGGGGGGGAGGGCGAGAGACGCGAGACGAGAGAGAGGAGAGAGAGAGAGAGAGCAAATTTAATTCGTTTTACCAACTATATCATATCACGAACACGAAAATTTAATTTCATTTGCCAACTGTGTCACAACACAAAAATCATAACCATATTCAAAAAAAATGAGAGAGAGAGAGATAGGAGAGAGAGAGAGAGGAGAAGACGAGAGAGGACGAGAGAGTTGGAAGACTTAAGAGAGAGAGAGAGAGAGAGAATATCAAATTTAATTTGATTTAACAACTGTATTTTCCACAACACAAACTTCAAATCCAATAAAAAAAATGACAGAGAGAGAGAGACGACCGAGAGAGAGAGAGGGAGACCGAGAAGATAGAGAGAAAGGAGGAGAGAAGAGGAGAAGAGGAGAGAGAGAGGAATATCAAATTTATTTGATTTAAACAATGTATCACAAACACAAAACTCATAATCCAATAAAAAAAAGGAGAGAGAGAGAGAGAGAGAGATGAGGAGAGAGGAGAGAAGAGAGAGGAGACAGAACGGAGAGAGAGAGAGAGAGGAGAGAATATCTAAATTTAATTTGATTTAACAACTGTATCACAACACAAAATCATAAACCAATAAAAAAAATGAGAGAGAGGAGAGAGAGAATATCAAATTTAATTTGATTTAACAACTGTATCACAACACAAAATCATAATCCAATAAAAAAAAATGAGAGAGAGGAGAGAGAGAATATCAAATTTAATTTGATTTAACAACTGTATCACAACACAAAATCATAATCCAATAAAAACAAAACAAAAATGAGAGAGAGAGAGAGAGAGAGGAGAGAGAGAATATCAAATTTAATTTGATTTAATAACTGTATCACAACACAAAATCCTAACCCAATAAAAACAAAACAGAAAAGAGAGAGAGAGAGAGAGAGAGAATAGGCAGTGAAAATGGATGTGGTTGAATCACCCGGCATAGAAATCGCACTATTTCCGTTGTAATTCGGGAAGTTTTACGACCGGTCCGGCTGTATTCCTTCGCGTCCAAATTATCTTTATGGATTTCTGTTTCCTCTCTCTCTCTCCCTCTCTGTCTCTCTTTTTATATGAAGACATCAAAAACCGTTCTTTCCCGTAACCCTCTCCTCGTGTATGCATGCATTCCGATATTTCCATACGATAAATATAACCGCAGTCCTAAAATACAATGCACTCAAGAATAATAACAGACATGCAGTGCAAATCTTGTTACAAAGGATGTACGCGTATACGAATTGCTGACGTATTTTCAGAAACCGAAATATTTCGGGAATCCAGAACAAAAAGAAGGTCGTGCAGCGTGTGCAACGATTGATTCTGGAAATTGTCTCAATTTCCGTATTCGGGGGAAGAACATAAATTTTTGTTTTAAATAAAGCAAAACGATCTAGTATTATTTTTTTTCAGGCTTAAAAGGAGGTAAAAAAAAATGGTTCTAATTCCTGCATAAAGTTACAGACGAGATTTTTAAAAACGAAATTATTATTATTATTATTATTATTATTTTTTTTTTTTTTTTTTGCTCTATCTCAGTCCTCCAATACCACTGGGTGGTGTTTATAGTGTGGGGTTCCGGGTTGCATCCTGTCTCCTTAGGAGTCCATCACTTTTCTTACTATGTGCGCCGTTTCTAGGATCACACCCTTCTGCATGAGTCCTGGAGCTACTTCAGCCTCTAGTTTTTCTAGATTCCTTTTCAGGGATCTTGGGATCGTGCCTAGTGCTCCTATGATTTATGGGTACGATTTCCACTGGCATATCCCATATCCTTCTTATTTCTATTTTCAGATGCTGATACTTATCCATTTTTTCCCTCTCTTTCCTCTTCAACTCTTGGTGTCCCATGGTATTGCGACATCGATGAGTGATACTTTCTTCTTGACTTTGTCAATCAAATTATTATTATTATTATTATTATTATTATTATTATTATTCAGAAGATGAACCCTATTCATATGGAACAAGCACACACTTGAAATTCCAGCTTCCAAAGACTATGGTGATCATTAGAAAAAAAGTAGCAGAAGGTAATGGGAAATACAGAAAGAAGCGATCACTTATTAAAAATTGAAAAATAAATTATCATATTGATAATTACAGATGTATACCATCCCAAAAACGGTATTTAGAAAACGTGTAAAACTCAGCAACACATGACCAATTCATTTCTTTATTGAAGATAAAATTTGCAACGAATTTCGAGAGCAGGGTGGCCTTGTTTTGTTTGTTTGTTTTTATGGTGTTTTTACGTTGCATGGAACCAGTGGTTATTCAGCAACGGGACCAACGACTTACGTGACTTCCGAACCACGTCGAGAGTGAACTTCTATCACCAGAAATACTCATCTCTCACTCCTCAATGGAATGGCCGAGAATCGAACCCGCGACCACCGAGGTGGGACGCAAACACCATACCAACCACGCCGCTGAGGCGCGGGGTGGCCTTGTAATCCGCGTTGCAAGTGATTTCAAAATTACTTGAGACTCCTCTTCTTTTAAGTACAGAAAGATACAGCGAAAAAAAAAGGAAAAAGATGTTGTCTGGATATCTACATAAATCAACGAAATACAAACGCCAAAAAATTATAGGAACACAAAAAGCAAAATTATAAATGTGTAGCTTCTTATAAACGATAACTGGAGGCAAGGAATTAAATGTTTGATTAAAAAAAAAAAAGAAGTGAAACTCTTGTTACGCCAAATTATCTCGTTTGCGTGGAATGACATTCACAGGAGGCAAGGAATGGAATCTAATTAAGGAATTTCATTGTGACGTTTTATAACCTAGCCTCTGCCGCTGTTAAATCATTTATTTACCGGAAAGCAACAATTAAAAATAATTCGCACGCTGAGCACTGCCTGCTTTGATTCATGAACAAAAAACGCTTGAATATATATGTAAAAAAATAGGCGAGAATTAATCCTTTTCATTTAGACCGTTGATAAAGAAATTTTTTTTTTCTGTAATGCAAAGCCACGAAACATTAAAATGTTCAGGTGAGAGGACAAAGATATAAATAGAAATAAAAATTAATAGAATTTTCAAACAAAAACAAATCTTGAAAGAGGGGAAATTTGAATGCAAAATGATAAATTGTTAGTATATAAAAGAAATGTTGGGAAATTCAGCATGATATTACTTTCCTTTATATTTACTAAGCATCGCCCACCAAGCTCTTCATTCGGCTAAAATTGTTGAAGGACGAAGAATACTTTTTATTTTCCTGGCATCTTTCATTAGACATTGACGTAATTATCCCTTTTATTTTTACAGACTTGTAAGACATCGGATTTTAAGAAGTTACTTATGACTTCATTTTGCCCTCAGTCGTTTATGAAATACGTGCGTTCTGTACTTATACGGCATGGGTAAATATAAAGCAATAGAAGATCAAAACTACATCCGCTATAAAGAAGCTAATACGCACAGACAGTAATAAATTAACACATGTTCACACTTGGCCACAGATAACCATATTACTCAAGGACTCTTTAATTCATGTTTCAGAAGTGGATCATTTATTCGTTAACCTTTATGTCTTTTCTCTTTCGAAGCAGTGTATATGCAGATGATATCTTTTCTCTTTAACGTAAAGGGAGACTTCGCAGTAATTATACGTTTACTATATTACTCCGTATGACCTGTTACAGGAACGGGTGTAAAAGCAGAAAAACTTATGAGGAAAATGTCCACAATCTCTTTCCTTAGGCTGCTGCTCTGGCAATTCATTCCAATCACTAAGCTGGACGAGTCGCATCTTTACAGACATTCCCTATTTTAAATTCACTAATTAGCCTCTGTCATCTCGTCCTTGATATATTTCAAATTAATATTTTTCTGATTAAACTTTCCCTTTCTTGAATATACTCCTTGGTTTCTCCAGTTCACCTTTCATGATTTCTTTACATTACTTTTGATATTTCTATCTTTCACTCTTATGCCTTTCTTTCTCATTGCTTTGTAAAATGAAAACAAATTGATATACCATTAAAAAAACGCAGCAAATTGGTAACCTTACAAAGGAAACTTGAAATACTGATTTGAAAAAAAGGAGAAAATATTTCCATAAATTCTGTGCAAACTGTGACCCTTTTTAATTACAGTTTTTATTTTCTCTCCGACACAGAATTTGATTACAGAATCATCTCTCTAATAAAAACCACTTTATCTGAAGAAACGAAATCTTTTCGTCTGAAATCACATACTACATTTCCAAGAGAACTTTTTCATCCTCAACATAAAAGTGAATCACCGGAAATATGTTTAATTAGCAAATCATTATATCAGTACGAAATTAATTACTTTTCCAATAGTATTTCATTCTTGAATTACTCATTTCTGAAATACTTGGTTTAAACCTAGAATAAATTTCACAATGTAATTCATTGTCTATTTTTCGGGAGACATTTCATCTCCATTGTAATAAATATTTTGGCAAAATAAACTTTTTTCTCCCAAATAACTAAGTTCTCTGCGATGAAACTTTTCTCCCAAATATTTACGTTCTTTTCGAATAACCTTTTCTCCCAAATAACAAAATTCTCTTCTAAGAAACGTTTTCCCCAAATAACTAAGCTCTCTTCGAAGAAACCTTTCTCCCAAATACCAAAGTTCTCTTCGAAGAAACGTTTCTCCCAAATACCAAAGTTCTCTTCGAAGAAACGTTTCTCCCAAATAACTAAGCTCTCTTCAAAGAAACTTCTCACTCAAATAACTAAGTTCTATTAGATGAAACTTTTTCTCTCCAAATAACTGCTACCGTGAGTTAAGCGACTTGGTCCAGGGCACTGAGTTATTGGAGAGGAGAAGGAGAGGTAGGGAAGCAAGTTATTGTGGATCAGCTAATGAACTGATAGGCTAACGTTCAACGTAGTTTTTAGCCATTAATACCGTTGTTTACTCGATAATTTCCTGTTTTTTTCTGTAAGTGTCAACAAAACAAACCCTGGAATAATCCTCAGCGTTTCATTAGAAATAAGGGTGGTATCGTGGAGTGAAGGTAACGAGAGAGAGAGAGAGAGAGAGAGAGAGAGAGAGAGAGAGAGAGAGAGAGATCATTAGGTGTTATCTGGCGTTACTGCCAGGGGAAAGTAAGAAAGAGAGTTAGGATAACGGTTAAGGATAAGAACATTTATCCAATCGTCAGTGCAGATAATAAAGTGAATGTAATGTGCAATAACACTAAATGCTTTTGCGTTAAGTGATAAGGGTAGGAGTGCCTCGTCCGATAAAAATTTTACATTGCAATGGATCCGAGATTTAATGTCGTCACTCTATGACGCTAAGTGATCCAAGTGTATACTATACACTTGGATTTAAAGATGCCTGACAATAAGAATATTATAGCCTCTTCCTGCTAACTACCAACCATATACGCGTATATACGACCGAAAATCAATTCTGAGGAATCTCTCTCTCTCTCTCTCTCTCTCTCTCTCTCTCTCTCTCTCTCTCTCTCTACCAACCTTCCCATTAATATGTCAAAAACAAAAGGCAATAAAAAATGCAATAAATATTAAACTCACAACTAGACGTAGGAGCTGGTCCCAATTTTCTGGTGTGTAGTATAGTACCGTAGACTGCATGGTTACCAATCGCAGTTGAACAACCAGATATTATCTAACCGTCCTTGATAAAGGTTTACAGTAACAAGCCTTTGAATACAAAATAAAGCCACATCATGCAATTTGTGAATATCTGAAGGAAATTTATGAAGCAAATGTATTCGACAGATCTTGGGTTATTTAGACGAAGCTTGAATGGTAGGATTTAATACTGATTCCGTGTTACAGCCAAGATGTCAGCACTATTATAGTGTCTATTATTAAAGTCCACTTCTTTCAGCATAGAAGGAATTTAGTTCAGTAAACTAGAGTTACTTCTTGAATAGCATTAAAAACAATATTACTCCTTCACAAACAATGTTTATCTAACAGTTAAAATCAAAACGTCTATGAATCATTGACCACGATATTTTTAATTCCACTAAATGACACACGACGAAATAATTATCTGCCATCTTGGGTTTGCTAGGTCATTTTCATAAGGATTTTCTTTGCCCATTCCTCAGATATACTTTCTTAGTCCCTTCCCAGGTGGTGCGTTTAGCCGTATTCATAATAATTCCTTTGGCAGTTTATAAGGCTTGTTTACTGAAGACCTATTCAAGTGAATTATTTGAATTTCTCTAAAGTTGCGCCTTCTGGGAATTTTTCTTATTCCGTTTCTTGCAAGTCGTAAGGAACAAATGCTATGGAGGTTTTCATTTATCGTTAACCTTTTCTAAGGCACACTTCTTGTAAGCTTTCTTGGGCTTTCTCAATAGCATATTCACATGAGCTTTTTGGCGTTTTGAGGTTGTTTTCATTGCAGTTTAGGGATACTTTTGGTACCTTTCTATAGCTTCGTATGTGGATTTTCAATGGCTCGTTTGAATGCCTTCTCGGGCTCTTTTATTTTAAGTCTTTTTTTTCAGCTCCTTTTTAATATTATTTTCCCAGAACTTTTCAGAGCCCACTTATATTTAACCCTTATTGAGTTACTTTTTCTTAATTAACATCCAGATACGTGTTCTTAAGTAGAATCTACAAACTTTTCCTCAGAAAATCCAAAAATCGTTAATATACAGGATCACGTGCCCCACCAGGAAAAAAGAATAACATAAAACAAGAAGGAAATAAAGATGTGATCATTCTTTGCAAACCTTCCCGGATACGTAACAGCTGCAAGATAGATTATTCTGTCCGAAAAGTCAGTTTGGCCTCATCTGTATGCGTGCCGTGCCACTTTTTATCTTAGCCGGTTCATCTTTAGTTTCTACTCCTGAAAATTCATACGTTTATGTATATATATATATATATGTATATATATATATATATATATATATATATATATATATATATCATTATAATACTCTCTCCTTCTTCCTGTTTCTCTTGTATATTTAAGAGATCCTTTTGAACTATTTACTCTATTCTATACTTGCCCTTCACTAAGGATTTATCATGGATTCGTTTCGTCACATG
>NC_061107.1:127479314-127499314 GCF_015104395.2 Macrobrachium nipponense | reverse complement strand
GCCTAGCTTCGAGAACGGGAATTTATTGGATCTCTTCTTGAGGGCCCGTTAGCTAGGAAAATAAATTATATATATATATATATATATATATATATATATATATATATATATATATATATACACATATATATATATACATATATATATATGTATATATATATAGAATTATATATTATATATATTATATATATATATTACATCGAGCTACAATGTCCTTTAATATCTAGTTCGCTCTACCTCGGAATTAATATATTTCATATAGGCTTAACCGGAGGGGATTTTTTTCACGATAATAGATTTGCCTGTACCTGGGCGCGAACGCAGGAGACATTCAAATCCAGAATGTCTCCTCCGTTTGCGACCATTTTTGTATAGGCAAATCTATTATCGTGAAAAAAATTCCCCTTCGGTTAAGCATATATGAAAATATATTAATTCCGAGGTAGAGCGAATTAGATATTAAAGGACATTGTAGCTCGATGTATGTATATGAATCACGGTAATGTGATATGACACATATATATATATATATATATATATATATATATATATATAGCAATATATATATATATAGCTATATATATATATATATATATATATATATATAGCTATATATATATATATATATATATATAGCTCTATATATATATATATATATATATATATATATATATATATATATATATATATATATATATTAGGGCTTGTGCCTTATGATTAATATATGTGCACTTTAAATAGATTCCTATTGCGTAACATGCCGTCACCTGTAGTCATTCAATTGTTTATAAATATTAGTCCAAGCTCCCTGCTTGAGACAACTACCCCGACCTATGATTCAAACGGCCTACGTGATCTGTAGCGTGTCTCATTTGATTGTGTGTTCGTATGAAACTATGTCATTTGTATGTATGTTCATATGTTCGAACTACTGTCTGTTCCTTCATAACTTGTAACAGAGATGGTAGACAGGCAGAACAGAGTTAGCTATCGTCATTAGAAGACCTGTATCTCTTTACCTAAGCTTTATCATGTAGAGAGAACAGAAGTAGCCATCATCATTGGCAGAAGCGATCAAGCTATCGTTATTAGAAGACTTGTACAATCATATCTGATCTTCAGCATGTAAAACTTCAGAAGAATATATCTATTTTTATACTTCGTGTTTTCTACAAGAACCTCCTCACCATGAGTTTAACACATCATCGTCGTAACCAAGAAGATAATACCGACTTCGTAAGTGATCTACAAACCCCAAGTCACTCCCATGAATATGGAAGTGCAATACCAACCGACTTAGCGTAAAATTATCGCAAGTCTAACATTACCTCATAGGGCGCCTTATCATATAAGGCACAAGCCCTAATATTAATATTAGGGCTTGTGCCTTATATGATAAGGCGCCCTATGAGGTAATGTTAGACTTGCGATAATTTTACGAGAATAAAGAAGCTATAGGGAAGAACTGTTTATCATATTGCTGAAGTAGTATCCCTCTTACCCCTTGGTCTGAGGCGTCTGTTGCAATAAAAAAAAAAAGAATTCCTTATTTAAATCAAGGATTTTTAAGTTAGGTAAGCTGCATTATTCCGCTTTTAAGATATCGAACGCCTGTTGATGCTTTTTAGACCATAATAAATCTACGCTCTTCTTCGTAAGATTTGTTAAAGGAGCTGTCATGATTGAAGAGTTACATATTTACATACGATTGTAATACCCACTACAGCGCAAAAGTGCTGTATCCCCCTTTTACGTTAATAGGTACCGGAAGTTATGAATAGCCGACACCTTACCATGGACTACTTTAAGACCTTGACTAGACACATAAAACCTAGATAAACATGTTCGGTTTTTAAAAACTCACATTTAGATATTTTACTCTTGAGATTATTTGTCTTTGTCTCTGTGAAATAGGCCGTTTCATTTGGCTATAGGTGGTTGTCTGGAACTGTGTAATGAACGAAAAGTTGTTCGAACGCTAGTTAAAAGTGAAGTAGTATAACCTCGGTCATGTATCCTATATATATAAAGTATCATGTATCCTATGTATAAATGATCATAAATAACAGAATCGAAATATATTTTTTGCGTGTACGCACTAGGAATCTATATATAAATGATCATAAATAACGGAATCGAAATATATCTTTGCGTGTACGCAATAGGAATCTATTTAAAGTGCACATATATTAATCATAATCCAATGGATGAATCCATGGTATACATATGTATAAACAAATCAGGTAGCCTATAATCAATCTGTTACCTTTTATCTTACCAATATCTGCAGTTATATATGAGTTAGTATATGGATTAATGAATCAGATATATAACATTTAGCATAAAAATCAACGAATCAATCAGCATAAACATTAATAATGTTATCAATCATATATGAAATTTTTATCAGTTAAAATATGATTTTTTGTCATGTTAATCTTCATTCTATGCAATTGTCAGAGTACATTAGTATTTTCTGTAGCATATGTATCTTAATGAGATGAAGTGAAAAAAAACTGTATCATTATATATCACGTGATCACTATTATTTACCAATATCATTGTTTTATATTTTATTACTTGAATCTGTATTAGTGTACACCATTAATTTTTTTACTTATAAGTATTTTATATATTATCTATATATATTCACATAGTGTCTGTATCACACTCCTATAAGTCAAGTGCATGTCAAGTTTGAGTAATATTCAGTAGTTGGTTTTGGTAGCTGACCGAGCTAATGTAAGTGTTTACATAATAAAAATATGGAATGTTAGTCCATATATATAAAAGATTGCTTGCAGGAATGTGATCAGACTAGAGACGCTAAAGATGACGTATACAATAAAAGTAGGCTAAGATAACATGCCGTCACCTGTAGTCATTCAATTGTTTATAAATATTAGTCCAAGCTCCCTGCTTGAGACAACTACCCCGACCTATGATTCAAACGGCCTACGTGATCTGTAGCGTGTCTCATTTGATTGTGTGTTCGTATGAAACTATGTCATTTGTATGTATGTTCATATGTTCGAACTACTGTCTGTTCCTTCATAACTTGTAACAGAGATGGTAGACAGGCAGAACAGAGTTAGCTATCGTCTTAGAAGACAGTATCTCTTACCTAAGCTTTTATCATGTAGAGAGAACAGAAGTAGCCATCATCATTGGCAGAAGCGATCAAGCTATCGTTATTAGAAGACTTGTACAATCATATCTGATCTTCAGCATGTAAAACTTCAGAAGAATATATCTATTTTTATACTTCGTGTTTTCTACAAGAACCTCCTCACCATGAGTTTAACACATCATCGTCGTAACCAAGAAGATAATACCGACTTCGTAAGTGATCTACAACCCAAGTCACTCCCATGAATATGGAAGTGCAATACCAACCGACTTAGCGTAAAATTATCGCAAGTCTAACATTACCTCATAGGGCGCCTTATCATATAAGGCACAAGCCCTAATATTAATATTAGGGCTTGTGCCTTATATGATAAGGCGCCCTATGAGGTAATGTTAGACTTGCGATAATTTTACGTGAATAAAGAAGCTATAGGGAAGAACTGTTTATCATATTGCTGAAGTAGTATCCCTCTTACCCCTTGGTCTGAGGCGTCTGTTGCAATAAAAAAAAAGAATTCCTTATTTAAATCAAGGATTTTTAAGTTAGGTAAGCTGCATTATTCCGCTTTTAAGATATCGAACGCCTGTTGATGCTTTTTAGACCATAATAAATCTACGCTCTTCTTCGTAAGATTTGTTAAAGGAGCTGTCATGATTGAAGAGTTACATATTTACATACGATTGTAATACCCACTACAGCGCAAAAGTGCTGTATCCCCCTTTTACGTTAATAGGTACCGGAAGTTATGAATAGCCGACACCTTACCATGGACTACTTTAAGACCTTGACTAGACACATAAAACCTAGATAAACATGTTCGGTTTTTAAAAACTCACATTTAGATATTTTACTCTCGAGATTATTTGTCTTTGTCTCTGTGAAATAGGCCGTTTCATTTGGCTATAGGTGGTTGTCTGGAACTGTGTAATGGACGAAAAGTTGTTCGAACGCTAGTTAAAAGTGAAGTAGTATAACCTCGGTCATGTATCCTATATATAAATGATCATAAATAACAGAATCGAAATATATTTTTTGCGTGTACGCACTAGGAATCTATATATAAATGATCATAAATAACGGAATCGAAATATATCTTTGCGTGTACGCAATAGGAATCTATTTAAAGTGCACATATATTAATCATAATCATATGAATCCATATACATATGTATAAACAAATCAGGTAGCCTATAATCAATCTGTTACCTTTTATCTTACCAATATCTGCAGTTATATATGAGTTAGTATATGGATTAATGAATCAGATATATAACATTTAGCATAAAAATCAACGAATCAATCAGCATAAACATTAATAATGTTATCAATTCATATATGAAATTTTTTATCAGTTAAAATATGATTTTTGTCATGTTAATCTTCATTCTATGCAATTGTCAGAGTACATTAGTATTTTCTGTAGCATATGTATCTTAATGAGATGAAGTGAAAAAAACTGTATCATTATATATCACGTGATCACTATTATTTACCAATATCATTGTTTTATATTTTATTACTTGAATCTGTATTAGTGTACACCATTAATTTTTTTTACATTTTTTTAAGTATTTTTATATATTTATCTATATATATTCACATAGTGTCTGTATCACACTCCTATAAGTCAAGTGCATGTCAAGTTTGAGTAATATTCAGTAGTTGGTTTTGGTAGCTGACCGAGCTAATGTAAGTGTTTACATAATAAAAATATGGAATGTTAGTCCATATATATATAAGATTGCTTGCAGGAATGTGATCAGACTAGAGACGCTAAAGATGACGTATACAATAAAAGTAGCTAAGATAACGTGCCGTCACCTGTAGTCATTCAATTGTTTATAAATCTTAGTCCAAGCTCCCTGCTTGAGACAAATACCCCGACCTATGATTCAAACGGCCTACGTGATCTGTAGCGTGTCTGATTTGATTGTGTTCGTATGAAACTATGTCATTTGTATGTATGTCATATGTTCGAACTACTGTCTGTTCCTTCATAACTTGTAACAGAGAATGGTAGAGGCAGAACAGAGAGTTAGCTATCGTCATTAGAAGACCTGTATCTCTTTACCTAAGCTTTATCATGTAGAGAGAACAGAAGTAGCCATCATCATTGGCAGAAGCGATCAAGCTATCGTTATTAGAAGACTTGTACAATCATATCTGATCTTCAGCATGTAAAACTTCAGAAGAATATATCTATTTTTATACTTCGTGTTTTCTACAAGAACCTCCTCACCATGAGTTTAACACATCATCGTCGTAACCAAGAAGATAATACCGACTTCGTAAGTGATCTACAAACCCCAAGTCACTCCCATGAATATGGAAGTGCAATACCAACCGACTTAGCGTAAAATTATCGCAAGTCTAACATTACCTCATAGGGCGCCTTATCATATAAGGCACAAGCCCTAATATTAATATTAGGGCGGGTTGTGCCTTATATGATAAGCGCCTATGAGGTAATGTTAGACTTGCGATAATTTTACGTGAATAAAGAAGCTATAGGGAAGAACTGTTTATCATATTGCTGAAGTAGTATCCCTCTTACCCCTTGGTCTGAGGCGTCGGGTTGCAATAAAAAAAAAGAAATCCTTATTTAAATCAAGGATTTTTAAGTTAGGTAAGCTGCATTAAATTCCTCTTTTAAGATATCGAACGCCTGTTGATGCTTTTTAGACCATAATAAATCTACGCTCTTCTTCGTAAGATTTGTTAAAGGATCTGTCATGATTGAAGAGTTACATATTTACATACGATTGTAATACCCACTACAGCGCAAAAGTGCTGTATCCCCCTTTTACGTTAATAGGTACCCTGGAAGTTATGAATAGCCGACACCTTACCATGGACTACTTTAAGACCTTGACTAGACACATAAAACCTAGATAAACATGTTCGGTTTTTAAAAACTCACATTTAGATATTTTACTCTTGAGTAGTCCATGGTAAGGTGTCGGCTATTCATAACTTCCGGTACCTATTAACGTAAAAGGGGGATACAGCACTTTTGCGCTGTAGTGGGTATTACAATCGTATGTAAATATGTAACTCTTCAATCATGACAGCTCCTTTAACAAATCTTACGAAGAAGAGCGTAGATTTATTATGGTCTAAAAAGCATCAACAGGCGTTCGATATCTTAAAAGCGGAATAATGCAGCTTACCTAACTTAAAAATCCTTGATTTAAATAAGGAATTCTTTTTTTTTTATTGCAACAGACGCCTCAGACCAAGGGGTAAGAGGGATACTACTTCAGCAATATGATAAACAGTTCTTCCCTATAGCTTCTTTATTCACGTAAAATTATCGCAAGTCTAACATTACCTCATAGGGCGCCTTATCATATAAGGCACAAGCCCTAATATTATATTAGGCTTGTGCCTTATATGATAAAGGCGCCCCTATGAGGTAATGTTAGACTTGCGATAATTTTACGCTAAGTCGGTTGGTATTGCACTTCCATATTCATGGGAGTGACTTGGGGTTTGTAGATCACTTACGAAGTCGGTATTATCTTCTTGGTTACGACGATGATGTGTTAAACTCATGGTGAGGAGGTTCTTGTAGAAAACACGAAGTATAAAAATAGATATATTCTTCTGAAGTTTTACATGCTGAAGATCAGATATGATTGTACAAGTCTTCTAATAACGATAGCTTGATCGCTTCTGCCAATGATGATGGCTACTTCTGTTTCTCTCTACATGATAAAGCTTAGGTAAAGAGATACAGGTCTTCTAATGACGATAGCTAACTCTGTTCTGCCTGTCTACCATCTCTGTTACAAGTTATGAAGGAACAGACAGTAGTTCGAACATATGAACATACATACAAATGACATAGTTTCATACGAACACACAATCAAATGAGACACGCTACAGATCACGTAGGCCGTTTGAATCATAGGTCGGGGTAGTTGTCTCAAGCAGGGAGCTTGGACTAATATTTATAAACAATTGAATGACTACAGGTGACGGCATGTTATCTTAGCCTACTTTTATTGTATACGTCATCTTTAGCGTCTCTAGTTGATCACATTCCTGCAAGCAATCTTTTATATATATGGACTAACATTCCATATTTTTATTATGTAAACACTTACATATATATATATATATATATATATATACGTATATATATATATATATGTATATATATATAGCTCTATATATATATATATATATATATATACGTATATATATATATGTATATATATATATGTATATATATATATATATATATATATATATATATATATATATATATATAATTACAAAGACAACCTACAGTAATAGATAAATAAATATATTTGTATTTTCAATATTACCATAATGGACTGCTTCATTTGAATCGTTCTGAATTGACAATGTTGATCGAAAGATATTACGCCTTAAGCTTGTTAAGAAATATCACCGAACATATAAGTTTAAAAGTTTACCGAACATATAAGTTTAAAAGTTTTATTTGCTTTCTACAAAACGCATAACACAAACGATTGCAGCTAACAATGATTCGTTTTGCATACTGAGTTTCGCAAAACCTTTCGTTTTTTATAACAATCAGAATTCAGGAGTTTATGAAATGCTTCGCTATTGCTAATCTGAGCCATGTAAGTTCGTCACTCAATAATCATTTCTGTCTCTTTCAGTTTAGATTAATAAAAGAAAACCTTCATCTGTATATACTCTTAAATAAACAAAATATTTGACTAGTAGGAATACAAATAATAAACAATTGCTGACACTTGAGAATTCTGATTCTTAAAAGGTATCGGCAACGTAAATTGAAATCCATCAAAACCTTTGTCATTGCAATTTCAAAACCTTGACAGACATAAATATCACATAGCACGGCTGATTTGATTTGCTTTCACGAAATTTGGGCTGTGAAGCCAACAAGGGCTGGAGCACTTGGCCATTCACCTCTATAGACAGTGAAAAAAGGCAGTTAAAGTTAATGGACAGCAAGATTAATAACTAAGAAATAAATGATATGAGATACGAGGATGTAAAGTAGGAACTGGGGAAAACAAGTAAAAAAATGTGCCGAAGTTTTTTTCGGCGCAATCGAGTTTTCTGTACAGAGTATAATGCTGTATGAAACTCTCATCCGGCCGTGGTGGCCTTTGTAGTTGCGTTGCCAGACGCATGATCATGACTAACTTTAACCTTGAATAAAGAAAAAGAATATTGAGGCTAGAGGGCTGCCATTTGGTATGTTTGATGACTGGAGGGAGGATGATCATTATACCAATTTGCAGCATCCAAACCTCAGTAGGCTTTAAGATCTGAGGGCGGGCAGAAACAGTGCGGATGGACAGACAAAGCCATACCAATAGTTTTTATTTATTTTTTTTTTTTTTTACAGAAAACTAAATAAAA
This sequence comes from Macrobrachium nipponense, assembly GCF_015104395.2. NCBI lineage: Eukaryota > Metazoa > Arthropoda > Malacostraca > Decapoda > Palaemonidae > Macrobrachium > Macrobrachium nipponense. The sequence continues at coordinate 127,490,796 of NC_061107.1, read as the reverse complement.
ACCCAGCTGCACTAATACTGGTAGGGATGTATGGCGGGAAAGGAAGTAAAGTAAACGATTAAAAAGTGGGTGCAGCTAGTAGGGGTCGAAGGGACTCCGGAAACCCTTTAGTAATGCCTACATTGCACCGCGTGTGGTACACTAACGGCACTCTCCTCTACTGGTATCAGACAGTAAGGAAATAGCGTTGAAATGTCATGAAGATGCTCCTAGAAGCTGAATAACGTCACTTATATTGCATTCTCATAAATATATTTCATTATCTGATATCTTTCCCTTAATATTTTGGTACTGACTAACAGCGTTTCTCCTTACAAATTGCCTGACACTAAAAATAGTATATTTCCCACAACTTTGATAATCGTACGTGATGTTTTGCCATCAGGATCTAATCTTAATGAGAGAGAGAGAGAGAGAGAGAGAGAGAGAGAGAGAGAGAGAGAGAGAGAGAGAGAGAGAGAGAGAGAGATATTCTTCAATATCCAGTGTTTTTAATAACAAGCTCCGTCACCACTAAATTTCTTTGATAAATATTAAAGATTATTGAAACTTATCATTAGATTTTATATGTCTGAAGCTTCTTTAAGAATCAGAGTTTAATAATTAAAGAACAAGAATGAACAGTTAAGTTCTCAAGAATTTTGCAATTATAAACATCAGATTGTGCGAAAAAGTCTATTGAGATAACATTGATTATTTGCATGCTATAGAATATTCAGGTGTATTCATGATATAGAAGGCGCTGTTGAATGTGAAGAGATATACATACATATATCTACATTATACATACATACATACATACATACCATATATATATATATATATATTTATATATATATATATATATATATATATATATATATATTATATATATATATAATTTATATACACACACACAGGGTGTCCATAAAGTCCCAATACCATTACAATAAATAAAAATATTTAATGGTACTGGACTTTATGGACACCCTATATACTATATATATATTATATATATATATATATATATATATATATATATATATATATAGGGTGTCCATAAAGTCCCAGTACTATTAAAAATTTTTATTTATTGTAATGGTACTGGGACTTTATGGACACCCTGTGCATATATGTATAATATATATATATATATATATATATATATCTATATATATATATTATATATATATATATATTATATATTATGTATATGTATGTGTGTATAAGGTGGAGATATATGTATGTAACGTCTCTTCACATTCAACAGCGCCTTCTATCATGAATACACCTGAATATTCTATAGCATGCACAGAATCAAAGTTATCTCAATAGACTTTTTCGCACAATCTGATGTTTGTATCTGCAAACTTCTTGAGAACTTAATCTTTCATTCTTGTTATTCTTTTATTATTAAACTCTGATTCTTACAGAAACTTCAGACATATAAAATCTAATGATAAGTTTCAATAATCTTTAATATTTATCAAAGAAATTCAGTGGTGACGGAGCTTATTAATAAAAACACTGGATATTGAAGAATATCTCTTTTTGGCTGGTGTAAAAGCATAGACACACAAAGTCTGTCTGTCTGTCTGTCTGTCTGTCTGTCTGTCTGTCTGTCTGTCTGTCTCTCTCTGTATGTGTATGTATATATATATATATTATATATATATATATATATATATATATATTATATATATCTATATATATATACATATATATATAGTATATATATATATATCTATCTATCCTATATATATATATATATATATAATATATACATATACATAATGAGAGAGAGAGAGAGAGAGAGACTTTGTGTGTCTATGCTTTTGCACCAGCCAAAAAGACCTACCATGACTCTTCAGTACTTGCACACCAGCCTCGTATTTTACGAAACTGCCGCTTGTCTTCAAAGTTCAGTTCTGTTTGCAAGCATCCGAAGTTTCACAAACAAGCTGGCTAAGATTGAATAAATCTGTCTCTCCTACTTACAGACTGCTTAAGTCTTTAATGGTCATTTATCGTCTTCATAATTCATAACATTTTTCTTTACTTTCTTTTCATTTGAAGACTAGGGTAGATAAAGGCAGAGATTTCCTGTAAATTTCGTTCGAAATAAAACGAAATACCATTTTTAGGGCTATTATGCTTGGTTAACATTTTCATAATGACAGATGCAGCAAGTAAACTTGATAAAGCGACAAAGAAGAGTATGGAAGGAGAGTCCGTACTGACAAATCATCGGACAAGATTTGTGCTTGGTATTACATTGTTTACTGAACGGGCATTGACGGGATTTCAGTTTCATTAACATTACAAAATGTAGCTTACTTGTTGGTATCATTACTAATTTCACACGAGGTGAAGATTGCGCATTCTGAATATTTTGTAATTTTTTTATGTTTTTTTTTTCAATACTTTGAAAACTGTCAAGTGACACGCTCTACAAAGTCCATTATGGTACACTTAAAATGCCATGCTTACGAAAATTGAATTTCCTCATAAACTGAATCCTCAATAACCCCCTCCCCTCACCCGACCAAGTGGGAGGGATGTCGTAACCTGCCTGGCCTACCTGCGCGATGCACAGACATTATTATTCTTTAAATCTTTGCTATAACGTCAACCCCGAGGAACGGTTCCCGATGCCCACAGGATAAGCGAGCGACAGGTCACACAATTGGGACAATTGCCCACGATGGGAGTCAGACGTGAATAAAGAGAAAAGAAAAGAACAGAAAACAAATGAGACTCGCATCGAAGGCAGAGTTAAAGGGAATAGATGTTTTCGCAAGAATATGAAAGAAGATGGAAATAAAAGTTCTTTTGATATATGAAATTATTATGGCGGTAAATCCGAAAAAATGATAGTTTCAAAAGTCCAAAACAACGTATGAAAAAAAAAGGTAATTCTGCTAAGATTACATTCAGTGATTAGGTGAAAAACAGAGAAGGAAAACAGAACTTTTACTGAAAACAAGTGACAAAAAAGGAGGAAGAAATGAGACTGCGGGGAAAACAGTATTGCAGAGAATTTTTACAGAAAGACTGAAGAGAAAGGCGATATATATATATATATATATATATATATATATATATATATATATATATATATGCCTTTGCTCTTCAGTCTTTCTGTAAAAATTCTCTGCAATACTGTTTTCCCCGCAGTCTCATTTCTTCCTCCTTTTTTGTCACTTGTTTTCAGTAAAAGTTCTGTTTCCTTCTCTGTTTTTCACCTAATCACTGAATGTAATCTTATATTATATATATATATATATATATATATATATATATATATATATATATATATATATAGAATGTAATCTTATATATATATATATATATATATATATAAGAATTATTATAGATATATATATATATATATATATATATATATATATATATATATATATATATATATATATATATATATATATATATATATATATATAATCTCTCATCAATTCATTGCAATAGGAAAACAAGGTTCCAAACTTTGCGCGTAACATAGCATATCAGGAGTATGTCTCAAGTGAGTTCATTTACTTAATGAGGAGAGGTAACGTAAATTCTTGAATTCGCATGCGTATGTTCTCTAACAAACCTCTGAGAATGAAAACAGTTATTCATCTTATAATTAATTCTGAGCTTTATTACCCCTAATGCTTTTTGAAATTTAATAGTCACTTTAATTATACCTTACTATACCCTACTACTGTGATCTTTTACAAATAACAATACGGTTTAATGGTATAGCAATCATTTCTTGCCTGTTTTAAGAGTATGTAATTATCGTAAAGTAGATGTGGTAAAACCTGCTTATGCCAAACGTAGTGTATGAATAAAGGAAATATATATCAACAGTCCTAAGACGTGATTATAAGGTCTAATTTATGTAACATCATATTCTGTGATAGTGACCCAAATAAATAACGAACCTTTTAAGCACCTCTCCTCTATGTTTACACATCTAAATCCGGGTTTCTTCGCTCTTTGGAAATAAATTTCGAAGCGCTTTTAAAAGGAGCGGTAAATCTTGAAGGAACGTTCTAAAAATGTACAACGGAGCTCAAGTTATGATGGGGTCTATCCAAAATCTAGCTTTCCTCTCCGAGCTGTTTGCTTTTGGCAAGGGAAAGAGGAACTCGCCTGCCACGTATATACTTGCCATTACTGTAGCTGAGATGCAAAATTTACCGTGACTTCTATAGGCAAAGAGACGCCTCACATCTTACGTGATGTGAATTTCGTCTTGTGTGGGTTAATGGTGTGAATTTTCTACGCTTAAGGTTTAACATAGGTGATAAATGAACCACCTGGATATTCTTCTTTGCAGAGATTGTGAGACTGACGTGTGTTTCAATAATCTATACCAATAGCATCATGTACTAATTTTTAAAAATAAAAAATAGGCAAACCTTTCACCAACAAAACATTCGGGTTGTTATTCCGAGGCTGAGTGAGTTGGATATTAAGACATTTATAGCCTAATGTGTGTGAATGTAAACAATGTCACGTTGGATGTGACAAAGAATTCATCTATTATATATATATATATATATATATATATATATATATATTATATATATATATATATATGTATATATTATATATATATATATATATATATATTATATATATATATATATATAATTATAAACCACTAATCAAAACTAGTCAAGTGGCAACTATTACCTTTCAGTAGCTGGCAGCCTCTCTCTGCAAGCAATATCAAACTAGGCTCATAAATTCACATAAATACAAAAATATGCTATTTATTTCCCAAATCAGATGAACATAATATGGAACAAAGTGACCAAAAAGGTCATGTTAAGAACTAAATCTGACCAACAAAAAGAACTGTAAATTATCATTCTACTCTCCTGAATTAGACTAAGTAATCACCCCAAACTCCCAAATTGTCAACCACTACATTTTAATTGTCAAGTTTTTAGAGAATCCCATCTCTAGAATAATGACATGGGACCCATCTGAAACAAAGAGACATATCCATTATATTTCCCACCACACAATCAATTAATTAATGTTAAATAAATGTATACACTTCACACTTCTCTCTTTTCAAAGGCAACTGTTCCTAAGTCTTTTAAATGTGCCATACCTCTTCGATGGGTTTCTTCCAACACCTGGTGTCCTCCGAACCGTCTTTTACCTTGCCTCCGGAGCGTGTGACTTTCCTCACTAAGTATCGGGCGATTGCACCCATCATTACACACACAAAAGCACGTAATCATCAGCCACACCTTAAAGACCCCATAGCAACTGGCTGTACAGGCCTCGGCTCTCATAAATGCATGCTCAACAATTCCTTCTTCGAGGAAGGCTGCCGCTAGGTTCTTTCTGTCTCCAAGTCAAGAAAGCTGACGCACCACGATTCCCCGACACATTTACTTTCTTCTTTAATATATTTACACATATATAATATGGATATATATGTACATATGCATACATACATACATACATACATACATACATATATATATATATATATATATATATATATATATGTATGTATATATATGTTATATATATATATATATATATATATATATATATATATATATATATATATATATAACACACGCACACACACATACATACACATATATATGTATATATATATATGTATATATATATATATATATATATATATATATATATATATATATATATATGTCTGTCATTGCAATCTATTTAATTATCGCTTGTACTTAATCTCTTCTCCCTCTGTCCAAGTTCCTCTAGAATTATTTAATAAAATTTAATACGTTCTTTTTTTGCCACATTTCAAAATAACAATAAATCGTCAAATCAAATGCTGCGATTTTAGCAACGTATAAAGTACATTTTTGAAATATGAAAAATATGTTGCAGCTGTTCACGAAAACGTCATAAGAAAGTCATTTGTCATTTGCAATGAATGTACAAAATAACTGCAATTTTCGTCATCCGTTTTAGCAACAAAGGCTGGACGTTCTTTGAATACCCTTCGGATCCGGAAGTGACCCTGGACCTAATTATACGAACATAAATCATGGAATGAATACAATGTTCCCTATGAAAAAATAAATTCCAATTTCCGAATAAGGGTCACGTTAGCGAAGCGTATGTCCTTTGCAATCGATAGGTCAGATGGATGAATTTTTAAAATGGTATTAATGCACCTTTTTATGAATGAATTTCAAAGGCCTAATTACCATATCGACACGCTTTCAGGAGTCATTTGATTGATGCCTATGGTGACATTGATTTTAATGCAGTGCTGTTCATATCGTTAACATTGCCTGATAAGTTAAAAAAAAAATATTGTGTATTTTTTTAATGTTAACGAAAGACCGGTTCTAAACGGGAAACAAAGCGTTAGTAAACTTAATTATGAAGGCCCAAAAGTGTAAATTAATATGAACAGTGAATGCCTTAGAAATATCAAGTAAATGCTATTTAAGTATCAGCTACCAATTCTTAACTTATCATGAAAGGGAATTAAAAACAAAGGGGTAGGGGGTTTGGCCAATATCTATAGGTGGAGAAGGGAGGGGTTATGAAGAGAGAAGGGAGAGGCGTTGGGAAATGAGGAGGTTATAGGAAAAGGTAGGAAAGACGCTACAAAAGGAATGAGAGACTGCCCAGGGAGATCTCCACGTGGAGATGACCAAAGACCTCCATCAGGGTAATGGCCGCAGGAGAAAGCAAAACTTGAGGCCAATTTGCCTTCGCCCAATAATTTGTGGCCCTATTCAGACCCTTCCACATTTCTCCTTCATGGCGGCTGCCTCGCTGGTAACACAAAGCGACGCTCTGTATTTTGTTGCTATAATGTTTCGCTCTTTTCTTTGCGATGCCAAAATGCTTGTTTCTTTTCTCCGTAGGTCTCCTTGAAAGATTTGCTAAAACCTTCGTTCTTAAGCTGTTAATGTCGGGGTAATTCATTCCATTGCGGCAGATTCTTTTGCCGTCTGTATTTCGCTCGTATTTATCTGCTTTTATATCTACCTTTCGACACTTATGGCTGCGCCATTCACTAATTCTTCAAAAATTCTGAAATGTCCAGCCCCGGTGTATATTTTCCATTAAAACCCCTTGTTTTCATATATTTTTAATATGACCTACGATTTGAAGGAAGTGAATGCTTGTAAAAAATCCCAAATTATAAAGACAATTGTCTAAATAGAGCTAAAATATGAATGTAGAGTAAAGAAAGAATAAAAAGAATATGAAGCATCCTCTGCAATATTACCAATTAAAATATCTCATTCCATAAATGTCTCTTTTTACAATTCACCGTTCCACGAATTCCAGCTGTCTTAACCTTGAAAGTCGTCGTAATTCAAATCCAAGTTATGGGAAAAGAAATTTGCCGGAGAACATCCATTATAAAGTTTGCTGACGACAGCGACTAAGTTTGTCTTGAAGCATCCACTGATAACGCTATCCCACACGGCGCTCAACCGAAGATAGCTGTTTCCTATCAAAACTATATCTTATCCGACACACCAAGGGTTGATCTCTCTCTCTCTCTCTCTCTCTCTCTCTCTCTCTCTCTCTCTCTCTCTTTTCGACGACTCAGGCATAACTAAGATTATCTTTGAATGAGAGGGTCCACTATGTATGTCCTTTATCAAAATTTATGGTAAATATATCTCCCGTTGGATATTCCACTTGTCGATGAGATTACTTTACGAGACGCATTTATGCTCTAACCACGTTCCAGCTCCTTTTTGTTCTTGGATGATACAATCGTTTTGTAAATGCAGTATGTCGAAGAATGGGAAGAGAGAGAGAGAGAGAGAGAGAGAGAGAGAGAGAGAGAGAGAGAGAGAGAGAGAGAGAGATGTACAATATAATGGCAAATTTTCTTGCCATTGTCGTATGTAAAACCATAAAAATGAAAATAGATTTTGAGAGAGAGAGAGAGAGAGAGAGAGAGAGAGAGAGAGAGAGAGAGAGAGAGAATGTGCAAATAATGTACAAATAATGGCATATTGTTTTGACAATGCCAAGAACATTAACCACTATGATCTCTCTCTCTCTCTCTCTCTCTCTCTCTCTCTCTCTCTCCATTCATCGACATTTACAAAGCCATCGTATCGTCCAAGATATATATATATATATATATATATATATATATATATATATATATATATATATATGTATGTTATGTATATTAAGTATATATATAATGGATGCATGTACGTATGTGTGTATGTGTATGTTCCGCATACACTTTGAAATGCATTGAGGAATTTCAACCAAACTTCGCATACATACTACTTAACATTTGGATATGAACACTGTAGGGTTAAACATCACTAGTACCAAAGAAGGGGGGAGGGGAACGATGGAAATGTAAGAATTACAGAAAACGATGGATACTAGTGTCTGATCCCTTAGGTTTTTCGAGGTCGCTTGGATGAGCAGTGACAATATCCTGATACCCTTCAAGTCTAAGTTCAAGCCCTGATTGAAAGGGGGTGGGGGTTGAGAAGGTGGTGACATGTAAAAGTAACTGAAAACAACATATATTAGTTTCTACTTCACAGTTTTCGAGGTTACTAAGATGAATAGTGACACTCCTAATGCCATTAAGTCCAAGTTCAGGGGGTGAAAAGCAACTATCTTATCAGGAGAGAGAGAGAGAGAGAGAGAGAGAGAGAGAGAGAGAGAGAGTTTATCAGCTGTAATCAGAGATTTCCCAGGCAGCAGTGGGTTGGTTAGCTAGTACATATATATATATATATATATATATATATATATATATATATATATATATATATATATATATATATATATGAATTCTGGGGTAAACATGCAATAAGTATAATGAAACTTGAGTAATAGTACATACTTCACATGTCATCATTTAGACTCGGGACATCTCATCTATTCAAGATGGATGACCCACACTATAAGAGGAGACAGGTCGAGACGTCAACCCGACATTATTAAGCTAAGGTTTTCCTGTGCACTCACTAAAGAGACAGCTTTCGGTTTAAGCTCGACAACATTCTTGAAAGTGGATGAACTGTGACAGTATTCGGAAATACATAAAATACACATGATTTGCTTTTGATTAGTGCAAAAACTATTTGGAATGTTACTTCTTCACATCCGAAGCTCGGAGGTAAAATATTTTGTAGGAATCTCTCTCTCTCTCTCTCTCTCTCTCTCTCTCTCTCTCTCTCTCTCTCTCTCTCTCTCTCTCTCTCTAAGTCCATACGTCCATTGTCATTTTACTATTTAAAGACGAGATTTTATATTTTAACTAATCACTTCAGCTCTATGAAAGAAATATATGAGAAACCAATAAAAATAAACATTAAACAACTGTCGCCATTAGGCAAATCCACGTTTCCAGTGATATCTGGAAATAACCACTATGTTTAATTTATTTTCATAATTTTTCCTATTTCGATACAAATGTAACTTACCACCCATTTTCATTTGCTGATAAATCAAGATAACTCATCTGAAGCGATTAGCAGTATTAGTATTCCAATAATGGTAAATGCGAAAATAATTGTAATATACATAACTATCTTATCTAAATAGTTACTTGAAAAGTTATAAATAAACGAATCGTGCCTGAGAATCTCGTAGTTTTTCTCTCTTTTTTTTTAATTAATACGTTTGACGCTAAAGTAAAAAGTTGACTGCAGAGTTTTGCGCTCATAAATGTCATGATAAAATTTTAAGTTATATCCTAAGAATATTTATTATCCTAAGAACGATTTCAGGATATATGCCAGCGTATACTGGCAATGCAATATATTCTGTTCACAGGTGCTCCCTCCCGATCGGGCGAAATCAGCGACTGGTCAATATGAATACATTATTACACTAATATTGCCAATAGTTCTTGACTGCTCACTGTCCTTGGAATCGCCATAAAAGTAGCATGAACTCAGTTCCCGTAAACTTATGATCCATATTGCCTTAATTTGTAGAGTGAATAATTTAATGCAGTGTTGCATGACTTTTCTTTTGGACAATGCATTCCATAATAAATGTTAAGCGTTCAAGGCATTATTCATCTGCTAACAATACAGGTAGATTGAGTTTAAAAAATGATAAATTAAAAAATTGGGAATGCCAAGTGAGATATTTTCCAGATTTTTATTTAGCACATTTCCATAAACCCAAGTTTGTTTTACGAAAAGAGCAGATTTGGCAAATACTTTGAGGACCCAGATTATACAATCTATTTGTTTTACACCAGTTATACTGAAAAGGAAAAATACACCGACAGAAGGTATTTTTATTTTCTCGTAAAGGTGAGTTGAGTTGAATATAGAAATTAGGCCAAAGGCCAAGCACTGGGACCTATGAGGTCATTCAGTGCTGGAATGGAAATTGACAGTAAAGGGTTTGAAAGGTGTAACAGGAGGAAAACCTCGCAGTTGCACTATGAATGAGTGTTAGGAGAGGGTGAAAATAAGATGAAGAGAATATGAAAGGAGGTACAGTAAAAGGAACGAAAGTGGTTGCAGCTACGGGCCGAAGGCACGATGCCAAGAATCTTAAATAATGCCTACACTGCACCCCATGAGGTCCACTGACGGCAATATCCCAATACGGAGTATTTTCTCGTAAACGTTTCTCGTAAACGTTTCTGAGGGCGATACATCATCTCTTAATAAACTGGCAGTAGTAGGAATTAAGAGAAACGGAAGAAAGGAGAAAATGCCAAAGCCCTATTTGTTGCTCATACGTCTTCCTCTTCGATGATATCATTCATTTTGTTGTTTCTATTCTTGTCCTTCAGTCAAGACATTTTTGATGAATCGCTTTCATGTGATTTCTGGTAAGCTTTTGGGTACATCTCTACTAGATTAAAGCAAAGACATTCTACTCTACAGCATTAGAAAATATACTTGATGGTTCCAAGGTTTAAATAAGAAAACCTGGGATGATTTAAAAAAAAAATGCCTTAAAAATAATCTGTTGTTACATTAAAACTGCAATATTGCAGTTCACGGTGACGCTGCATCGCTCTTAATTCTCGAAAGAATTTTGCAGTCCGATGGAAGAGATTTAATTCTTTAATCTGAGAGACTGGCGCTAACGGCCCTGTGAAGCTGAAAATAATCGCTCAGTGCTTTGCGCAGATAGGATTTTCTCATAAAGATTTACTTCGGATAAAATGCGATGAAAACAGGGATTGTTTTTGCCTTGCACAAGTGAGTTGTAGGAAAGAAAAGACTAAAATATTTAATGTTTTAAGAGTAAATGTTTACTCGTTGTTTTAAGATATAAGCTTATTTAGAAGCGTCTTGTCTAAATGACACGAGAGTGGAAAGAGTATAATAAATAATATATGGAAAAATGTATGAGTAATAAACAGCTTTGGCATTTTCTCTATTCTTCCCTTTTCCTTAATTCTTACAACTGTCTTTCTACTAAGAGGCGCTATATGGTTCCCTTCATGTCTTTGGTTCAATATTTGAAACCGTAAATAGAAAAAACATTTACGTGT
>NC_061107.1:127461814-127474314 GCF_015104395.2 Macrobrachium nipponense | reverse complement strand
ATTCATCCATAATAAACTTGCAAAGATGTGGTCGGAGAGAGAGAGAGAGAGAGAGAGAGAGAGAGAGAGAGAGAGATGTAACATGGCTACCTGATAAAAAGGTGGATTCTCTTGAGATCAAAGACAAGCTTAGACACCCTAAGCGCTAGAGTTGAAAAACAACGCTGAATCCATTGTTAAGTAAATTAATCTCATACATTAAAGAAGTAAATAAATCAATAACTGGAACTGGGGCAGATGCACAGAAATACCCGGAGAAGAATCAGATGAAACAAAAAACATTCTCAGGTCGGGGGCCTAAGGTCATCGTGGCTCAGTTCGAAAGACTTAAAAAAAGTTTCTGTTTGGAGAAAAAAATGACTAATAGGAAATGTGAGAGGCTTCAGCGAACCGGGAAGTTAAAAAAAGAAAAGGAAAAAAAAGCAGTTCGAAAGAGGGATGAAGAGGAAAAGGTAATACCAAAGAGAAAGGTCAGATAAGAGAGAGACGGGCAAAGGATTGAATAACGATGGGTGGGGGAGAGAGGAAAAACCGAGGAATTTGAGGATAAAAAGAAGGGTACATTGGCACAGAAAGGATGGAATGGAGATGAAAGAACTAATCTCTTTACATTATGAGAGAGAGAGAGAGAGAGAGAGAGAGAGAGAGTGTCGATAAGAAAATGCAGGAAAATGGAGAATGAAAAGTATCAAGATAATGAGTAATTTCAAAAGAGGGATAATGACTTCCTTGCCGTGTAGAACTGATTGTTTTTCTTACCCTGTTGGTCATATTTTCCTACACGTTTGGGGTAGACGATGAATTTTCTAGCGTGCTAATAAGAACGAATGAAGGGTATCTGTTATAGAGAATAAATACCTTAAATGTGTTCCTTGGTATGAATGAAAATAAAGTGTGTGTGTATTGCCATATCATAATATTCTCTATTCCAATATCATATGTTATATCGAAGGTCACTTTAAAACGATCCGTGTAGTGCTCGCTTTCCCTACTGGCATCAACAATCCAGCAAAATCAGAGAACATAAAATGCTGGGAGGAAGGACTTAGTAAATGTATTAATGAGAAAACATCTTATCTAATACTAATGAGGACACTTAACTCCAACTTACTATCTTCGTTCTTTCCGGCCTTTGGCCCAAGAATCAAAGAAGTTTCTTGCTAGGCCTCGTATTTACTACTTTTCCCACGCCACCGGAAGAGACAATTTTCCTTCCCATCTGCAAGACTTTGGCCATTCAACAAGTAAATGCCTCTCTAACAAGGCAGCCGAACAGAGAATAGAGAGAAGGGCGCGGGGCTCTGGGCGAAAGTAAAGAGGTGGTTGGGTTGGAGAGAGAGAGAGAGAGAGAGAGAGAGAGAGAGAGAGAGAGAGAGAGAGAGAGAAGATGAGGCTAGGAAGAAAAAATCCTACGAAAAATAAGGAAGGCCTATTTTTATTTTCAAGAAGAGAAGGGGCTTTTGATGAAGCGATGGGATTCCAATATGAAATGACAAACAACGTTAAGCAATAAAAAGACTTAGAAACTAATACTCATGAGAAAATAATAATGTTTACTAGTATGAAGGTTTAAATGAAAAAAAGGCACTCATGAAATTTACTTAATAAACATAAAGCACACACCCAGTTCTATCCATAAACAAATGATATTAATGTTGTTAACCGTAGAAACTCTGCTTTTCTCCTATAACTGAAACTCGGCTCCGAATTTACTTTGAAAATAAGTTACTTTCTCACGAAATCTGACTCAAGAAGCACGCCTCGTATAATGAGGATTGAGAGAGAGAGAGAGAGAGAGAGAGAGAGGAGAGAGAGAGAGAGAGAGAGAGAGAGAGAGAGCGAAAAACAGTTATATAGTTAAGTTGATAATTATTTGCAAAAATGATTAGCACTTTTAAGAAATAATGGCTGATAAGGTAAACACTAATATACACATTATGATTGTACATGCATAGTGATTTAAATAATAAAGTAAATAATTAGGTACTCGCAAATGTCTGTAGAGATATAAAAAAAATTGAATATTATGATACTGCACCCATATGCAGAATTGAAAAACAAATGAAAATAAAAAAAAAGTAAAATAGTATAAATATAAAATATTATATATATATATATATATATAGATATGTATATTTAATATATATATAGTATAAAAATATATATTATATATATATATATATATATAAATATATAAATTAATACTGGGTATGTTGTCGTTTCTAGAAAACTTTAATTTAAGCAGGAACAGGATAGCCAGAAGACGTGGTAATATTCCAGACATTATTATTTCTTTAAAATTAAACAAGGGCACAGCCGAGCTTTCGGGAATACATTGTTTTTCCCATCATCAGGGTCACTTATCTATAAAATGATACAAAAAAAGAAACAATTTGGGGGCCTGACCGGGATACATTCTTCCTTTTAATGAGTAATTTGTCAGTGTTGTGTGTTCTCATTCAGAATATTGTACGTTGTGAGCCATTTGAATACGGAATCACTTGTTATATTCTGCGTTGTTTGTCTCCTTCGGACCTTTTCCCTGGCTTTAAGTTAGTCTCACTCTGGTCTCTTGCTGGGAGGAGGGTCGAAGGAGCTGCCTATTTATTTTGAGTATTTTCTGTATATTTTTTCAAATATTTTGAATGAGGTTTTTAATTTCTTTATTTATGGGTGTGATTTAGAGCATTGTTCTGCTAAGGGAGGAATGTTTATTTTTACTTACCTTTTGTGTTAATATAATAATTATTTCGTTACTAAATTTTCATTTATCCTTTCTTAATATTGTGTTACAAGCTTACAGAACCCATCCGTGTCTTATTCTTAAATATTCAGTGATGAACCTAATTAAGTATGTAACATCATTTTGTATCATTTTATAGATAAGTGACCCTGATGATGGGAAAAACAATGTATTCCCGAAAGCTCGGCTGTGCCCTTGTTTAATTTTAAAGAAATAATAATGTCTGGAATATACCACGTCTTCTGGGCTATCCTGTTCCTGCTTATATATATATATATATATATATATATATATATATATATATATATATATATATATATATATTATTATATATGTATATATATGTATATATGTGTATATATATATATATATATATAATATATATATATATATATATATATATGTGTGTGTGTGTGTGTGTGTGGTGTGTCTCTAAGAAGATCGTATTTCGAGACTTTGAGTCTACATATTAAAAAATCACCAGTTCCCAGTAAATGGAATGAATTGTTCTTTGAAACGTTACAAACTTCGAATGCTAGAAAAAGTGTGCTTTGTTTATGGCAATTCACCTTTCTGTAAGTTTGCATCAAGAAGGTGTTCATTGGTGGATCAGTGAAAACCACATATACACGAACTTGAGTTACCATCTTAATGACCAAAGGAAATACAACAAATAATGCACTTCTCGAATGTCAGTATGTCAGTGTCCTACATTTCCCCCATATTCCAGTGATGAAAATGCCATCATTACGATTTCATCATTGATTTTAATCTGACAGACGCAGAAAATAAGAATTTAACGTTTTACTGACACCTTAGCATTTGTAGCCTTTAAAAAAAATTCTGAGATAAGGAGGAGGGGTGAAATATTATGGAAAAAATACTCGAAGATACACCCAGAAGGTATATTCAGACAATATATCTTTGATCCCCATTAAGGCATGACTATGCTCTGTTTTTTTTTCATCTGTCCATTCGCCTATGGTGTTAATGTATGGTAACACTGCGTCCCGGTAAATAGTTTCGCTGTGTGTAAGTGCTAGGTTAAATAAAAGGATATCTTGGTGTACATATGCAACTGAAAAGTGTTTTAATAACTTACTGTATGCGAATTACACCGTTAATATTCGAAATAGGATATTATTATAATTGTTGAATGTGAGCTGAATGTAACTATCTAAAGCCCGGGACGCAGTGTTACCATGCGAAAACACCTCAGGCGGATGGACAGATGGGAAAAAACAGAGTATAGTTAATGGTAATATTTCTGAACATGTTTTGGGGGTAATACATTAAAACACGCCGGAAACTTCTAAATGAAACAAAAGCTTTTATTAGTTTCCTTATCTTCTTCTTTTCTGGACATGAGCTTTTAAAATGAGTGCATAATATACAGTTGAGAGAGAGAGAGAGAGAGAGAGAGAGAGAGGTCCACCATTCACTGCTTACTTTACAGGTCGAATTTTTTCAAGGATCATCGCCAATGCCGCTCTTTTCTTTGCCTCCTTCTTTTCCCGTTACTGGGATCACTGTACGCACTACCACTGGGGCTTCGAGCAGAGAGAGAGAGAGAGAGAGAGAGAGGGAGAGAGAGAGAGAGAGAGAGAGAGAGAGAGAGAGAGAGAGAGAGAGAGAGAGAGAGAGAGAGAGAGAGAGATTAGGGAAAAAATTCGGTGTTCATCGAACGTATTATTCAAACGAACAAAAATATATAAATTTAAATATTGCCAGTTTTGAGTCTAATATAACCACACAAAATCATTTGCATCTGAAACGCTGAGCCGTAATGTGCTGAAAAAAGAGGTCAGGTGATGATAACAATCGGTTTTTGATGAACAAAAATACATACGCCATACGGTTAATGGGGAGAATAAAATGTACATAAAAAATACATTTTATTAATTTGGTCATATTCAAGGAGTGGTAAAAAAAAAAATAGGACGTTACTGGCATATCAGTAGGGTAGATAGCAGATAGAACTATCAGGATATGTGAGCTATTCATGGAATGTCTGTGAACACTTCATTTGTTTTTTGAAAAGAATATCGTCACAGGTGCTTGACATTACCGCCCGATGGCCATTTGCTAGGATGGCCGCCATCTGACTGGCATAATTCAACGATTTCAAATGAAAATGTTTGAAATGTGCGACTGAAGAGGTTTTTGATGTCTTTCCATAACTGTGCTTTGTTACGATAAAGATCCTATGATGCTCCATTAATTAACACTTCACCAGAATATCAGAATCAATGATGAAATCTGCTCTTTTAAACTTAGCTTTTAGCTCCAACGGATGACGTCATGTGCTGTTTTGTAGTGAAAGAAAAATGTCTACGAAAGGGTGGCTTGTCATTTGGAGGTGTCGCGAAAGTTCTTGTCTCATCGCTTGATCTGATTGTGAAAAGTAAGTACGTTTTGAGTGCTTTTCACATCAGTGTTATTGAGTTATATGGCCTCGTCTATCTCGACAGAGAAGCAAAACCTTGTTTTAGTGATAGTTTAAAAGATCCCGGCCTGTTAGCCAGAGGGAATTTTTTGTTTTGCCATAGGATGTGTACTCAACATAAAACCGGCTGAGAATCTGAAAAACCAAGCTTTAAGAAGCTCCCTCCGTACTAACCGAAATTCATTTACACACTGAGATCACTCGAGTTTCTGCCGCTAAGCCAGAAATCACTAACACACTTTGCTGGCGAAAATGCTTAACAGAAGACTTGGGGAAGTGGTTGTAATTATAATGCCTATATTATTCGCTCTGACTATAAGAGACTTGTTCCTCAGAAAATGCTTGCTACTATACTTTGAACTTAGCTAATAAAGCGATAGTAACTGCTTACTAATTGGTTGTACTAAGCTGTACCATCCACCTGAATTAAACTTTCCAAGGTTTTTTTTAACGCATAAATTCCCTAATATTCGTAAGACGTTTCATGCAAATTCAGACTTCTTGCTTCTCTTAATGTAGGTATCTTTCGAACTTAATGTACAGTGCTTGCTAGGTTAAGTTCTTGGCTGTTTGATGAGGTTCTCTACTATATTTCCACTAGTGGTAGCCTTTCTTCTACACATCTAATCTATACTCTGTTTTTTTTCATCTGTCCATCCGCCTGTGGTGTTTGCGCATGGTAACACTGCTTCCTGGTCTTTAAATAATATCCTATTTCGAATATTAACGGTGTAATTTGCATAAAGTAAATGATTAAAACACTTTTCAGTTGCAAATGTACACCCTGATATCCTTTTATTTACCTAAAACTTACACATAGCGAAGCTATTTAAAGCCCGGGACGCAGTGTTACCATGCCAAAACACCACAGGCGGATGGACAGATGGAAAAAACAGAGTATAGTGTAGCCGCATAACATTAATAACGGTGATGATATTTTGTCGTTTTTATCGTCCATGTATTGTATATACCGACACCTTCATTATGTCTTCCAGGTTTCGGCAGTGTAGAGACTGGAATGATTATGTCACACACTGACGTATTTCTTGCTGTTGTGCCGTGATAATCACACCCAAGCTTTCAAGCGAAAACATTTCGATGAATGGTGATAAAGAATATATCCTCATTAATTTTCTGACTAGGATATGATTTGTAGTCATTTACCACACTATTTAATGGCTTAATGCCAACATTCACCCTCTTTGCTTTTTATATATACCTTGAAACATAGGATACGCGCAAGTTAATATAGATGGCATTATATTTGTAAAATGCCAAGAAGACTACATCCTCACTATCGTAGTCTCGATTAAAGCTGGCTACACACGATCAAGTAAACTTGACAAGTATGCTTGATCAAGTATTTCATCAAGTATTGTGTTATTTCCCTTCGCCTCCACACGGTCAGGTATGCTTGACAAGTCTTCAGTTGAAATCACAACAATCGAGTGCAGACGACGACGACGCTCTTGCTTTGGCAGCTTTCTGTATTGTGGCCAAGCGAAAGGCAACTAGAAAGAACCGGCGGGAGTGTGCAAAGAGTGGGTGAAGAAGAGGAAAACATTCTCATGTTAACCTATTATCTGAGTTGAAGATTTATCCACGTGATTGGCACAACTACCTTCGAATGAACGAAGCGACATACTTACATCTGCTGTCACTGGTAACACCACTAATTGCGAAGACCACTACAAACATGAGAGAAGCAATTTTTAAGTTAACATTTTTATCTTGCTCATGATCAAATGCGCGTTAGATTTTTTTCATTGTTTAAAATATCATAAACAAAAGTGATAGCAATGGAAAAGAAAGATATTGATAGATTATCCGGGATTACCAGTGTTTGTTTTTTATCAGTTTCCTTTCTGATGCTGGGTAATTATGGTAACCTTGTAATTATTTTACTCTCCTTTGTTTCATAGAAAGTAGCGAGACTTTTCTGGCTGTATTTTTATTTCCCAGTTGACAAGAGAATCACAGAAAAGTGGACAGCTGTACATTTGCTCAAGAATACACAATCCCAGAGAGAGAGAGAGAGAGAGAGAGAGAGAGAGAGAGAGAGAGAGAGAGAGAGAGAGAGAGAGCGATGCTCACAACGATAACATGGGAAAATATGGTCAAGAATTTGAGACTTGCAACGTTTCAGTTAGCAAGAAATTTAATGCATACAGAAAACAGTTTGCATGACAATACAGACATTCCTTTAGGTTTCTACTATTTCTTTGTCGAGGTCATCATAGATATTCAACATGGATTTTAGAAGAAGCGTCCATACGATTCCTCCTCCTCAGTTTCTAGAAACAGCGATAAAATAGAATGGTCTGCTTTCTTTCCTAAAATTATATTCGATCACATAACCACCACACGTGCATGAGCACACTCAGTCATACACACACACACACAAATTGTACAAAAATTTTTATTCGGCATACATTTAGTATTAACCTGAAAAATATATATATTTTTTTAATGGAATTAAACCATAAACTTGACACCCTCAACTTTGATCAAGTCTTTGGTACACACGGTCCAGTTGACTTGAACAAGTCAAGACTTGACTTGACGACATGATTCAAATTCAATCATGCCTCAAGCGACTTGTCAAGTCTAATACTTGATCAAGTCTCACCATACAGACGGTCCAGTTTGCTTGAACAAGTCACTTGATCAAGCATACTTGTCAAGTTTACTTGATCGTGTGTAGCCAGCTTTACCCTCGCTAGTACATCCTGTCAATTCAGGTGAGGACATCTCGTGCTTTAAAAATGTTGATTTCATAGAATCTGGGATAACAGGATACCATCAATTTTACAATCTAAATGGCTGTCGCCTTATCAAAGTCTATGACATTTCCTTTTACAGTGACTATCACTCTTTGAATCATTCTGCCCATATCACAATCTGACGCTTCCCACTAAAATGCACTTGGATTTCGTAAAGCTCTCGTGAACACCCGTTAAGAAATTCTTCTTCTTTTTCTGAGAGAGAGAGAGAGAGAGAGAGAGAGAGAGAGAGAGAGAGAGAGAGAGAGAAATCATCTGCCAATGTGGTTGGCACCTTTATGTCTTCCTTACTCAGAATTTAAGAACCACCCTCTAAGTACATGAAATCACAAAAAGACCGGTTTTGTTCTCCCCTGAAAACCTTATTAAATCAAACGACTTTCCTCCAGTGATATCAGGAGTAACACACGAATATTCGATAAGTTAATCACTCACTGTCTATTAAAACTTATGCTCTCCATCAGCACCACTGCATTTGCGGCATAAAAAGAAAGAAAAATAAAACTGAGGATCATTGAATGCATTCTGAAACTGTTATTAACTTCGGCCTTTATTGCAAAACACCATGATTACGGCTTTCATAACAGCTTATTCAAATTATCAGAAAAAAAGATGTTCAATGAAGTTCATAAAAATCATACCTTTCTCAAATAGCTGTTTCGTATTTTTCCTTCCAAACTAATGATGCCAATGTTCGTTCATTGATATTTCATAATTGACTTTAATCTGAATGAAGGAGAAAATATCAATTTGGCGTTTTACTTAAAACTTTTTAATTAGTTCATAAGGGAAAAACAAATTCTTACAGACATGGAGACATCATGAAATATCACAAGAAAAATTCGGAAGTATGCCTCAGAACGTATGGTAAGATATCTCTTCCATTCTCATATAGGTATGATTCGTTAAAAGTATTAGTTTTGTCACAATATTTAAGGCAATCTAACAAGTTTCCGTGATATGTATTAACAGATGGTTTATACCAAGTAAGGGATAAAACTCAAATAAATACAAACGAATTTCCACTTCATCTTGAGGGCTTTATTGAAACGGAGAATCCTAGTGATCACAAACCTACCTCTAATGGATCAGCTTTATGCAACGAGGGATCTCCTAACATCGGTTAATAGTTACGAACTGATGCAAAGAACTCATTGGTTTTCGTTTTATCTCATACTGAACATTTGCTCACCAAGACAACATAAGCCTTCAGGGAAAGCAGACAAATGATTTCCCTGTCGACTTAGATCTGATCGTCCGTACCGAAGAAAATATTTGATCAAAGATGATTCAAGATAAATCGGCATCGTAAAAGCTCCACACGCAGAACCCGAGGAATTGAAGGCCGGGGATAAGCAGTTATGCAGCCGCATGATTGCTTATCCCATCTATAGTAGTGATAGGTTTAGAATATGACAGATGTAAATGTAACTGGCCCTCTGAACTATCTTCAATTATATATATATATATTATATATATCATATATATATATATATTATATAAATATTACTATATATATATACACACATACATACATATAATATATATATATATATATATATATATATATATATATATATATATATAATATATATATATTCATGTATATAATAAGCAAAATATTCCGGAGAATATATATATATATATATATATATATCTATATATATATATATATATATATATATATATATTATACACAGTATATAGTATATATGTCTGTATACAAAGTCTCCGGAATAGTTTGCTTTTGAAAAGAATGAGCTAATTGAGCAAAAGTCATCTTACCAGCCTTTTCAAGAAATGCTCGTCACTGCTATCATTATTCGTAAACAGGAATTGACAGCAGAGATGAAGTAGCTTGAAGGCGATTTAACTGCGTTCTGATCAGATTGTAAACCTCTCTCTCCTCTCTACAAACGAGGAGGAAATTTCTATGGAAAAGATACAGAGCTGACAGAGAGAATAAAATGCGACAAAAGAAGTCTCGTACCAATTAGGTAATGATGACGCATTTTGTACTAAAGTTCACTTCCGTCAATAATTAGGGCATGGCACTCTGTCACACCTGAGTCCACATTGAGGAATGGATGGCTAACGTGTAGCATCTATTCTTTAAAGATGAATGCCTATTGTTAAGAATTATAATTCACCCGTTATTTATGCTCCCTAATTTGTATACATCAACTTTTTTTCTTACCTTGGTTCTTAATTGGCACCTTTTTCTAATATTATCTTCTTACTTAAAATCTCTCTCTCTCTCTCTCTCTCTCTCTCTCTCTCTCTCTCTCTCTCTCTCTCTCTCTCTCTCTCTCTTTCCGTCGTAGCAATGTAAATATTCAACGAACTTTTCTACGTGATCCGCTCGAAGTGTGATGAACTGCAAATAAGACAAGGATATCAATCTTATTGACAGCTAAATGAAATGCCATAGTTCCTCTACAATTCTGTATGATACTCACAAAATCGTCAAGTGAAGCACAGAAGGAAACGTCTAATACACCAACAAATATTGTTGCGTTTAACGTTCGAATGCATTTCATATGATATTCTTTATGCATTAACAGATATATTTGTTTATTTGATTTTTATTGCATCCTGCTATACATTTATTTAGCTATTTAGCTATTAACAGAAGAGAAAATAGCAAAAGAAATTTACAGCTGGATACAATACAATACTAGTAAATAAATATACCTGTTAATGTATGAAGAACTTTATATAAATATCATAAAATATCAATGTAAAATTAAAAATGAATGAAAAATACACACACACACACACACACGCGCACACACACACACACGCACACACACACACACACACACACACACATATATATATATATAATTATATATATATATATAATATATATATATATATATATATATTTAAATATAGTATAATGCAGAGGACCCTAATCAATTAGATATCAATGGGAATTTTAAAAAGTCGTAGAGTTGAGTTAATGAAGGAATATATATCGGATGAAATGCTGACTTTAAGAGAGTAAGGGCGGAACAAATTCTTTGGTGTTGCAACTGAACCTATATTCCCAGATCAAATAAGTTGCTCTCTCTCTCTCTCTCTCTATTTATAATGAAGAATAGAGACAGCTTATATCGGAACAAATAAGTAATTGGAACATTTGTGTTCATTTAGAAATACTGACACGAAACCTAAGGGAAGTAAAACTAGATAAAGTGGAGACTAAATAAGGCGCAGAATTGAAAGAACGAAATGAAGCTGCTACGAGAAAGTATTCTAGATGTACAGCAAAAAGCTAGCTTATTGCTGCATAGTCCTCATATATATATATATATATATATATATATATATATATATATATATATATATATATATGTATATATATATATCTATATATTATTATATATATATATATATATACACATATATAGATATATTAATACACACCCATACACATAGTGGTATATATATATATATATATATATATATATATATATATATACAATAAGCTAGCTTTTTAACGCTGTACATCTAGAATACTTTCTCGTAGCAGCTTCATTTCGTTCTTTCAATTCTGCGCCTTATTTATTCTCCACTTCATCTAGTTTTACTTCCCTTAGGTTTCGTGTCAGTATTTCTAAATGAACACAAATGTTCCATTCTTATTTGTTCCGATAATAAGCTGTCTCTATTCTTCATTATAATGAGAGAGAGAGAGAGAGAGAGAGAGAGAGAGAGAGAGAGAGAGAGAGAGAGAGAGAGAGAGAGAGAGAGAGCAACTTATTTGATCTGGGAATATAGGTTCAATTGCAACACCAAAGAATTTGTTCTGCCCTTACTCTCTTAAAGTCAGCATTTCATCCGATATATATTCCTTCATTAACTCAACTCTACGACTTTTTAAAAATCTCATTGATATCTAATTGATTAGGGTCCTCTGCATTAAACTATCATGCTTATTACCCCAAGTTCCCTTTCATTTCCCTTTTATTATTGGTGCGTTTGCATTCGTTTACATTACATTTTCTCATCTTCCATTTTTTCCTCCTTCCCCTGCGTTCTCATTATTCAGTTACCGCTCCCTTTCTTTACTTTGGTTACCCTCCCCGCTAGCAATTTTCTGAGGCCATAATCTGCGGACTGCACTTTCCCCTTCCTCTTTTTATTATCACTAAACCCCACTCACTTCCAGATTTTCATTTTCTCTTTATATGGGGAATATCTGATTTATTACCTATCTCTTGGGAATTGTTTCCTTCCCATGCGTATGTGTGTTTCTGATTGTATTTCAGCCAGCCTCTAGTTAGGCTACTGCAATAAAAAACAGACTGAAACTTGTGTTAACCCACTTATGTAACAATATAACATGCTACACTGTAACTAGAAAATAAAAATTTAGCCGCAGAAGTGTTCCAACGTTGTCATCAAATATATAAATCAAATAATGATAATTACACATAATTATTCCCCATTTTTACTGTGACGTTTCTTTTTATTATTAATATTATTGTTAAGAAATTCACAGTCTCGTGAAGAACAATCT
>NC_061107.1:127437746-127461314 GCF_015104395.2 Macrobrachium nipponense | reverse complement strand
TGAAGAACAATCTGTTATAAAAATCCACAATTATTATTATTATTATTATTTTTTTTTTTTTTTTTTTTTCTCTATCACAGTCCTCCAATTCGACTGGGTGGTATTTATAGTGTGGGGTTCCGGGTTGCATCCTGCCTCCTTAGGAGTCCATCACTTTTCTTACTATGTGTGCCGTTTCTGGTAGGATCACACTCTTCTGCATCAGTCCTGGAGCTACTTCAAGCCTCTAGTTTTTTCTAGATTCCTTTTCAGGGATCTTGGGGATCGTGCCTAGTGCTCCTATTATTATGGGTACGATTTCCACTGGCATATCCCATATCCTTCTTATTTCTATTTTCAGATCTTGATACTTATCCATTTTTTTCCCTCTCTTTCTCTTCAACTCTGGGGTGTCCCATGGTATTGCGACATCAATGAGTGATACTTTCTTCTTGACTTTGTCAATCAACGTCACGTCTGGTCTGTTTGCACGTATCACCCTATCCCGTTCCTGATACCATAGTCCAGAGGATCTTTGCCTGATCGTTTTCTATCACTCCTTCAGGTTGGTGCTCGTACCACTTATTACTGCAAGGTAGCTGATGTTTCTTGCACAGGCTCCAGTGGGAGGGCTTTGCCACTGAATCATGCCTCTTTTTGTACTGGTTCTGTGCAAGTGCCGGGCATTCACTTGCTATGTGGTTATGTTTCATTTTTTCGTATTGCACTTCCTACATATGGGAGAGATGTTATTTCCGTCTATCGTACTTGAACATATCTGGTTCTTAGGCCTGATCTTGTGCCGCTGTTATCATTCCTTCAGTTTCCTTCTTTAGCTTTCCCCTCTGTAGCCATTGCCAATTGTCATCGCTGGCTAGTTCTTTAGTCTGTCTCATGTATTGTCCGTGCATTGGTTTGTGTGCCAGTACTCTGTTCTTTCTGTCTTTCCTCCTGTCTCTGTATATTTCTGGGTCTTCGTCTACTTTTTATTAGTCCCTTCTTACCATGCACTCTTTAGCCCACTCGTCTTCCACTGTGGATTTTCAAGAGATTTGCCCCAGCGCTCTGTTTTCGATGTTTGACCGCAGTCCTCTATACTTAGTTAGTCCTCTCCCTCCTTCCTTTCGTGTTATGTATAGTCTGTCCGTATTTGCTCTTGGGTGTAGTGCTTTGTGTATTGTCATTTTGTTTCCTGGTTTTCTGATCTATGCTGCGGAGTTCTGCCTTCGTCCATTCCACTATTTCCTGCGCTGTATCTGATTACTGGCACTGCCCATGTGTTTATGGCTTTTATCATATTTCCGGCGTTGAGTTTTGACTTGAGTATCGCCTTGAGTCTCTGCATATATTCTTTCCTGATCGTGTCCTTCATCTCTTTGGTGTTTTATATCTCCTCCTTCCATTATTCCCAGGTATTTGTATCCTGTCTCATCTATGTGTTTGATGTTGCTCCCATCTGGTAGCTTTATCCCTTCAGTTCTCGTTACTTTGCCTTTTTGTAAGTTGACTAAGGCGCATTTTTCTATTCCAAACTCCATCCTGATGTCCCCAGATACAATCCTTACAGTCTGGATTAGGGTATCTATTTCCTTGATGCTCTTCCCATACAGCTTGATGTCGTCCATGAACATCAGATGGTTGATTTTGTTGCCTCTTTCTTGAGTTGGTACCCGGCATCCATCTTCTGTAGTACTTTTTGTCATGGGAATCATGGCTACTACGAAGAGTAGTGGGGACAATGAGTCGCCCTGGAAGATCCCTCTCCTGATATTAACCTCTGCTAGTCTTATTCCTGAGCTTGTAAGTATTGTATTCCAGTTGCGCATGTATTTTTTTGAGGAGCTGATGGTATTTTCCTCTGCCCCATATATTTTCAGGCATTCTATTAGCCATGTGTGTGGTATCATGTCGAAGGCTTTCTTATAGTCTATCCATGCCATGCTTAGGTTGGTTTTCCTTCTCCTACTGTTCTTCATTACCATTTTGTCTATGAGGAGCTGGTCTTTTGTGCCCCTACACTTCCTTCTGCAGCCTTTCTGTTGGTGGGGATGGTGTTTGTCTCCTCTAGGTAGTTGTATAGCCTTTCACTGATGATACTGTTAGTAACTTCCACATTATTGGTAGGTCAGGTGATAGGCCTGTAGTTACTGGCTATATTTCCCTTACTCTTGTCTTTTTGTACTAAGGATGTTCTTCCTGTGGTCATCCATTTGGGTGCTTGGTGATTTGAGATACAATGCTGGAGTTGTTTCTGCTATTCGTGGGTGTAGGGCCTTGAAGTTTTTGAGCCAGTATCCATGGACTTCATCGGGACCTGGGGCTTTCCAGTTGGCATTTTCTTTAGTTGGTGTCTGACTGTGTCTGTCGTGATGTCTGTGAATCTTTGTTTTATTCTCCCTGTTTCTTCTTCCTTGACTTCCTGGAGCCATGTTGCATGTTTGTTGTGTGATACCGGATTGCTCCATATGTTTCCAGAGTCTCTTACTTGGTTCGGCTTCAGGAATTTCTGGGTGGGTTGTCTTCCCCTCTTAGTTGGCTGTATAGTCTTTTTTTTATTATTATTATTATTATTATTATTATTATATTATTATTATTATTATTATTATTTTATTATTATTATTATTATTATTATTATTATTATTATTATTATTGTTGTTGTTGTTATTATTATTATATATTATTATTATTATTATTATTATTATTATATTATTATATTATTATTATAATTATTATTCAATATCCCAATTTGTTTCTTCCGATTGTGATGAAGTTGGGTAGGTATGTAACTTATGGATGGCGATTATTTCTACCAAGTATATTTTACCTTGATCTGTTTCGCAAGGTCACTGCTCTTTCCAGAGTTGAACAAAAAAATCTTTCTTTTATCTTCGTAAACTGGTTTTTCACATTCGACATCGTGCAGTAAACGTATTGTTTCAGGACATTCTTAAAGCTCATAAGTAATTTCAAAGATCAGAACGTATGGTTTTAATAAATAAGAATAGGCACGAACCCGACCGGTTTTTTTTTTAGTATTTTCCTAAAATATGTTTGACTTGACCAATCCTTCAAGGTCACATAATTTCGGAAGTCAATGTTTTATTTGCCAATTACAGTTTGGGGATTGTTTTTATAAGACATTTTTTTAGCTTGACCTATTTTCTCAGATCACATGTCAATTTAAAGAAATAACCTTTAATTTATCATATTAATGGTCTGAGATTATTTCTATCTCACACCTATTCAATGCTAACATTCTCTGGTCTTTCAGTTTGCCGCCACGTAGCAGTTATCTACCTTGGTTCGGAGATTGTCCACCGTTAATTTCACCTTAAGTCTTTAAGTCAAAAGGGCAATTTAAAGCCACAAAAAAAAAAAAAAAACTAATAAGAAATTTAGGCAGTTTCGTAATTCGACATTCATTCACTCATCGCGTTGTCTTATCCATATTTCTCCCCAAAAACTGTGATTATTACTCTTCATTATCCATCTGAAATATTGTTATTTATGTTTCAATGCCAATATTATCCTATGTAGGACTATGACTCGACTAAATGAATTATATTTATCATAAAATACAAACGTTATTTTTGGAATTCAACAAAATGCGGTTTTTTTTTTTTTTTTTTACGAAATACTAAAGTTAAACTCTTACTTATTATACTATAAAATGTAGAGATGGTATCCTATCAAATAACAAATATGAAAGAACTTTTCTTGAAAATACCTCAAGTTGAACATTTAATTGGAGAACGTAATGTTAACTATCCTATAGCAAGGCGGAGAAACATTCTTTTGTCAATTTCGACTTCATACCTACAGTAGTAAACTATCGAAAAGCACGTAACATCCCGCAACTGCCTCTTCGAATAAATTAATGGGAATTAGACGAGGCGTGACTCTTGGCTCTCGGGAACTGAATAATTGTGACACCTCACTTAATCTCCCTCTTTGTACAGGATGAATTCCGGCGAGAGTTCCCACAGCTGTGTAAAGGACAGCGGAAGTCAGACACGTTGCGTACTATAGAAATAGTCTATCTGTTTCACTTCACATACAAATTACACAACACACACACGTATATATATATATATATATATATATATATATATATATATATATACCAAAAATGATTTAGATAATATTTCCTATTATAATAGTTTCGGAAAAATATAAAATGCCGAATTGGTAAATATCTATATATATATATATATATATATATATATATATATATATATATATATATATATATACATATATATATATATATATATATCATATATATATATATATATATATAGAACATAGAAAAACATAGTGTATATCTATATATATATATATATCTATATATATCTATATATATATATATAGTTACTAATTCAGCATTTTATAATATTCCGAAACATTATTATAAACATATTTTCTGAATCTTTTTTGTCATTCATATATGCAGAAGCAATACACTCTAACGATTAAATTCACCGATAAGTTATACAAGCTACCCGTATAGTAGTCCGTAAAATTTTAACTGTAAAATTCTTATTTCAGTACATAATTAATACTGACATATATTCAAATGAAAACAAGCGTATTGTATGTAATATGTGTATAAAAAAATTTCATAAAAAAATATTTACATTTTCTTTTCTCCTCAACGGTATGGCAAGAGTTGAATCAACTCTACGGATTTACCCTGCCATGTTTAACTTACTTTTGATTTGTTATATTTCACTGTTACATTTATCTAAAACACTAGTAATTCATTTAAATATTTTAAAAATATCTAAATGACAGCCTAAACCATATACATGAATATCTTACAATGATGAAAATAAAAGCGTTGCCTTTCATACTATTTATTGTATGAATACGTTTTAAGAATAGTAACAATGGCAGATAAAATCAAATAAAATCATTTACATAATGAAAACATTTTAAAGGCATAGAAACAAGTGATAAAGAATTCATAAAACACTCCGAATTATGCGTATTTCAAAAAAGTAAATAAAAATCTTCATATATTAAGAAATCATTTGTGTATCTTCAAGATAACCTTTGCAAATTGGTCTTCTTTAAACTTGATCCTCTTCACAGAATGCCAACATTTCTTTTCTAGGGAAGATTTCCGATATCTTCCTCACTTGACCTTTTTCATCTTCAATTTCAATTCACAGAAGACGGAAATGGCAGTTACTTCACGGTGATACACTTGGAAGCTGGCAGATATATGTATACATACGTATGTGCGAATGCATATAAAGTGCACACAGTATTTGCTTTATCTTTATCGCCATCGGTCTCTAACTTTATCTGTGTATCCATACGTACGCACGCACGCACACACACACACACAAACACACAATCAGAACGAATTGATGATAGCAAGGCTTTCATGGCTTCCAAAAAATAGACGGTGTTACGTTAAAATAGCAAAAATATAATTTACCGTCTCATTATTATTATTATTATTATTATTATTATTATTATTATTATTATTATTATTATTATTATTATTATTATTATTATTATTATTATTATTAGTAGTAGTAGTAGTAGTAGTAGTAGTAGTAGTAGTAGTAGTAGTAGTAGTAGTAGTATTAATGAAGAGAAAATAAGGTAAGTGATACTAACATGATTAAAATACACTCTCAACTCTAACAACATTATTTATGACAAATTAATCATAACATCAATAGTCCCAATACCTTTGGATACTTTGAGAATTTCGTATTAGTTAGTAATTCTATTCCTTACTCCATCACTTCTCTATGTATTAATCTCTTTCCTTCCATTGTCTCGTTTCAAATTATTTGAACACTTTGTTCACATGTTCTTTGTTGTCTCTTTCGCACGTTAATGGCTTTGAACGCCAGTCATTGTTGTTTCAGTAAAATCCCCAATGACCCTCTTTTGGAACAGTCGCTAAACCAGCTCCTTTATCTGTTACCATTAACAGGTAGAAGATGGTGTTGGTCAGAATGATGGCGATGGTGAGGATGATGACAAAGATAGAGAGGCGTGAAGATGAGCAGTTTGGAATCGGGGCAAGTAATTAGAATCACAATAAGATTAGCCAAGTCAGATTAACTGAACAGGTAGGTCAGTTAATATCCTGTTACCCTTTACAATTTACTTGGTAACCAAAAAACTAAAAGTTGAGTTCTATAAATGTTCCTTATCCGGTATGACTTCAATTTAGAACTCTTTCTTATATTTCATCTTCCCTAACAATGGTAGTCTTCACTTTTCTTCATGCCTTCCATAGATATGGATATTTAATTGCCCTTCATTCCCATAATGAAAGTTTACCCTACTGCACAAACAACATAGTTGCAATTTGGAGATAAAAAAAATATTAATGAGAGATAATACTTGATCAACAAAATGAATGGAATAAATGGAAGTCTCGCCAAATAACGGAAGCAAAAAAAAAAAAAAAAAAAATCAGTCACAAATAAACCGAGATTTCATGAATTTGTTTCCAGTGAATTTCACAAACCAGTACACATATACTCACACAAACAATCACATACACACAAGCACACTGTGTATTGATAATAAGCACTTACATATTTCCTTAAACTACCAGAGTTTTGTATAATAGACCTCAAATCTAAGTATAAGCGTAAGCGTGAAGAGGGACTTTCAGTTCCCATCTCTCAGTGAAGTGGACCTTGTTACCAGGGAAGGGTACTTGGGCATGGAATATAATTTCCTCTTACTTTCACGTTTACTTGAATTGAATATAATTTTACTCTCTTCCCTTTCCATGCGAAGGATATTGAAGGCCAGTGACCTAATAATGTTCAAAGGACTCCAACCTTTTTCTTCTTTTTCTTCTTTCGTTTCTAGTTGCCCAAAATATGATGTCTTACAAATGATTTTCATTCTTTCAGTTTTACTTTTATTCTTATGGTATCGATACGTGTCTTTCTCTTCTGTTCAATCACACAAACAAAACAAATAAACCAACAACAGAAACTAATAACTGCAACGGAATGGCAGTCAACTACTACTTTACGTCTAGATATTAAATGTTTCTAGGAAAAATAGCACCGTAACTCAGAACTATTCTAAAAGTTTTATCTTTCACACAAAACATTGAAAAGCGTGAATGGAAAGGTTACAGTTATTATTAAATTGTTAAAGTAAACTATTCGTTTTAAGGCTAATTCCTTTCCAGATAAACAATTAGCATTTGTATGCCAGTCATCCCATGCTAATTTCCTCATGACCAATTCCCCAATTTACTACATACGCACCACACACACATCTATCTATCTATCTATCTATCTATCTATCTATCTTATCTATCTATCTATCTATCTATCTATATATATATATCTATTAATATATATATATATATATATATATATATATATATATATATATATAATATATATAGCTGGAACCAGTGTTTCGATTTCTATCGTGGGCTAAAACTTTGTCTTATAATCATCACTTTTTAACTTTTTTTATTTTCTTTCTTCGTCATTTAAAATCATATACACACACACACACACACACACACACACACACACACACACACATATATATATATATATATATATAGTGTGTATGTATGCATGTATGTATATGATTTTAAATGACGAAGAAATAAAAAAAAAGTGAAAAAGTGATGATTATAAGAACAAAGTTTCAGCCAGGATGGAAAATCGAAACACTGGAGATGCTAAGTACAAACATCTTATATACCAAGACATGATGTATAGTATTATTCAGTGTTAGACTAGTAAGAGCTGCAAAAGGCATTCCGAAGGAATATATGCATTTTATTATATATATTATATATATATATATATAATATATATATATATATATATATATATATATATGGCACATCGCAGGGAAATGTCAGAGAAACTCCTTTTTTTCAATATCGTTTAAAAATTTATTTCGAATAGTGAAATAGAGTCCGCAGCGATATGCAAAGGAGGACATCAATATAGTTTTTGCCCCTAGTAAGTTTGGCAAGATAGCACAGCCTCATTTATGAATTTATGGCAAATTTGATATGGGAGATAGAGAAGGAGATGTGATGTATATGCAAACGTATAATGCAGTCACTACGTATTTCCTAATTCCATGGTTAATGTTTCTAACTGCATGCGTTAAATTGTAAAAATCAGATATTATTACCATTTCAACCGAACCATTTTAATTATTAAATTTCTCAGTAATTTAGATTTCTTGTGGCTTATTTTGGAAAATACTGTTACGTTCTTGTACCACAATTCTGAAAGTCAGTTACTCTGGAAATCGAAGAAAACAAATCAGAATTTCTTCCGAGCTTTGATGTTGCCGAGAGTGAAAATTCCAATTTTCTGACTTCGAGTCAGAATAAAGTATGAGATACGTACAAATTTATGATGATACAGAATATTCTATTTTTGCTATGGCAGCTAAAAGGGAGACATTTTCTTGAATCTTGCCTGTGGTATCGACTGCACGCTATATTTATTTTCTTTATAAATATATATATATATATATATATATGATATATATTTATATATATATATAATATATTATATATATACTAAATATACAATATACATATACATATATTCATGTTGGTTCTGGGAAATTTATTTTCAGCAATATTTTTCATAAACTTTCTTCAAGATGTCCAGACTGAATGATAAGTGTTGAGGAAGAAAACTTTAAAAATAATAACATAAAATCTTTAAAAAACATAAAATCTTTAAAAAACGAAGGAAGGCTTAGGACGTCAAAAAGTTATAAGTCATTACATTAATCAATAAAACACGTCATATATATTTATACAATAAAGATCCTCTCGTCTAAGAATAAATAAATAAATAAATGAACGGAACTATTAGGAATGGGAAGAATTTAATATTTTTAACAATAACTAATTGCGTGATCAATAAGGACTTCTCGATCCTTCGCCCAATTTAATATGAATAGAGGATAGGATTCTGGATACTGAACAGGAAACGTTCACCATGTGAGGGAGAGTTCCTCTGGCTGTGTAATTCGGACTATTATATAACTTATAAACGAACATGAACAAGTCGTTTACGTCTTTTACTCAATAAATTTACATATTTACATAAACTTGAATTCTATTATACATTATACCGCTGCCCTGAACAGTGGGTGGCTTTAAAGAAAAACAAGGCAATGGTCACTGTCACAGTCACAGTTTCGCAACATTAGCATCTTCATACATTTATGAATTAGGATTTCGAGCAGCGCATCAATCCCCAATACACATAATAAACATATAACTTTACCATTTCATTCACTCTTGTGTTTCCTGGTTATTAAGGTCTTTCCTGTCCAGTGTCTCTTTCACACTATCTATCTCGTATTTTCTAGGCTCTTTTCTCTTCTTCGCTGCTAACACTTCCCTTTTATAAACTACTTTCTCCACTTTCCTTTCTGTCTACCGGACCAAACCATGTCAACAAACACCCCATCCAATATTTTACATTTGCCATTTATGTATCTGAAATTTATCACTTCTCAGTTCTTTCTACACCACAATGCGAACATTTAATCTCAATAGGTTATCCCTCCGTTTTTTCATT
Source organism: Macrobrachium nipponense (assembly GCF_015104395.2). Classification (NCBI taxonomy): domain Eukaryota; kingdom Metazoa; phylum Arthropoda; class Malacostraca; order Decapoda; family Palaemonidae; genus Macrobrachium; species Macrobrachium nipponense. Next base: position 127,451,760 of record NC_061107.1, on the reverse strand, counting down.
CGCATTCAACATCCACATATCTATCTCAAATTCAAAGTTGGCACAACACTCGCTTCTTACATTCCCACTTTGGAAACCTTTGACGCTCCTGGTCTCTTTCCAACTGTTTGCACACAGACCCTGTGATCTCATTTCTAGTCCTATCGTCATCCCTCAGGTTAGCTCCCAAATATCATTATGAGTCTACCGATTTCACTTTTCCACTGTCCATTTCAACAACTATATTTTTTCCTTCCTTACTGTCGTAGCACTCCTTTATGCCTACATCCGATGTCCTTCTTTGACTTACTGCATCATGTCTATCAGCAATGGACACTACATACGGAGACTTAAGACCCCACGTTCTCAGCTCAAAAATATTTCTCCACGCGTGCTTTCATTTCCCTCATAAAGGACTCCATAAATTTCGTTCATTCATCAGTCTCTTTTAATTATGCCTTCTTAATTCTTACTCTTTACTACGTAATCCATCCTCCAGTTTATCTACTCGAGATATTCTCTTGTCAACTTACAGCACTAAAATAATTTTTGTCTCAGTAAATTTCGCTTCTTTTCATATCATCACTGAATACTTTGATTCCCTCTTACAACATATCATCCCAGCTGACCCTTTGGTTCGTCCTTCAATTTAATATACCCTACATAAATTCTCATCATTTATTCATACATTCTCTCCTAATGCGGTTTCTTGCCTAACCACTCTCCCTTGTCTTCATTAAACTGACAGCCATATGTTCAAGCTCTCCTAACAAACTTAAACTTCTGAAAATTCCTTTCAAGTAAATGATAATCAGATATACCTCCAGGCAATCTTCTTCTCATTACTTCATCCATCACTTGCTCTTTATATAATCTGCACTATCACATTACGTCAAATATTCTTTCCTTCATCTTTAGTTTCCTTCATCTTTATTCTTTCCAATGTATATCATGAAAATTCTCCTTACGATACAGTGTACTTCCAACTATTTAAATAAATAATTATAATATATATATATATATATATATATGTATATATATATAACATATATATATATATATATTTATATATATAGGTGTGTTGTATATATAGATATATATATATATATATATATATATATGTATATATAATATATATATATAAATATATATATTGTGTGTGTATATATATATATATATATATATATATATATATATATATATATGCACATAAACATACACACGTATGTACACGAGTGTCACTGTGGAACAGCCATAAAAATTAATAGAGAATGGTACTTACATCCCGGTGCTACACTTAGGGACCGACATAAAAGACCGTACCTGAAATATAAAAGAAAACAGGTCATACATAGGTCATATTTTTCCTTTGAGTAAATCATTGACACTTAGATGAAAACAAATCGAAAATATTTCATCTTAAGAGAGAGTTTTTTCAGGAACTGCTCTCGAAAATATATAATTTTTAAAAGGCTAGACAATCGTAAAATTCAGTATAATAATGAAATATATAAAAAACAGGTGAAAGGAAATAAGAATGGAAAATAAGTGTAACGAGAACGATGTTATTAATATTCATTTGATTTTGTTGTTAGCAGCATTCTACTGCTAAAGTTCCAAATACTGGATACTCAACTCTCTTATCTTTATTTATGAAACCTTATGAAATGGATCTGATCGTAAATAATCAAGCAGTCTCTCTCTCTCTCTCTCTTCTTTTTTCCGCTAAAGAAACTTAAATACTGAGAAAACAGTTGACCATAACCTGATGCCTGTAATAAACTTATTCGTTAAAGCTAGGATTCATTCTTCACCTAGTAGACTTCCAAAGATTTGTGAAGAAACGTTCTTGAGACCACATCCTCTTGTTGCAAATGCGAGCAGAATGTGGAGACCATCAAACGTGAGGCATGGGAATGACGAGCATTAGCTCAAAATAGGATACAAGAGAGAAGCCTTGGCTACAAGGGTACTGCTAGAATGTATGAAGCACAGGTGTTACTGGTCAGTGTATAGGGTCTACTTTATGATTTTGTCATTTTCACATAGCCTCCTGATTTGGGAGGCTCCTCATATTTCTGGTTATAGTTTAGATCTTCTTTAATAAGAATCAAAATAACGTCCCTTTGAAACTTAAATATTTTTCCATTAATGCCATATTGTTTTGGGGTCTTTCATTCCTTCCACCAGTATGTCAGTATTGCTGAGGAAATTACCAGAATTGGTAATATTTCTTTCGTAAACAATGGCAATAATGATCTAAAGCAGAAGCAAAGGATTGTTTTGCCTGACAGTCTTCCAGACTCTTTATTATGATGAGGAACTTCCGCTACCACCTGAAGTGGCTTCCATAATCTTTATTATGAGGAAGTTTTTCTTTCGCCTAATGTGTTTTCTATATCTTTTCTTATGACGAGGAACCTCTGCTATCCCATGATGTACCTTCCTTACTCTTCTTGCGAGAAACTTTCGCTATCACCCGTGTTTCATATTGCTCTATGGATAGTAGGATGATTTCTACTCGTGTCGTTAAGTGTCATCATCCACATTATTGTGCGATATATCAAGACGTCTCTTAGCAGGCGCTTCTGCCGGGATAACGGAGAATGTTGCCCTAACTCACCCATTTTGTAGAAGATTAATTAACGAAATATGGCCCCCTTTTTTTCTTTTTGTTGATAGATAGGTCTGGGCAATTGGGTTGATATTAAGTACAACAAACAGTATAGATTACAGATATGGTGACTGATTCTGAATTCAAGATCTCTAATACTCATGTGAATAGGATAAGCTTTAGTGTTTCACGAAATTAACTGAACAACTACCGGATAACTAATAACTTCTGGGTAAAAGTTTTCTAACTTGACCAGGGAACCATTTCCAGTAATGTAACTGATGGCTTAATGATTTCATTAACAAGAAGTCCAACAGGTTGGAAGTTTAATAGGAAAGCAGAGTAATTAATAAACACTCAGTGGGCCTTCAAACGGGAGGCCGCGACATCAGATAACTATTAATTTGTTTCGAGTAAAAATATTTTACTTCTCTAATTCTCTTTCCTTTCACATCTGGTCTCTATTATCTCTATAATTCGGCTCTCTCTCTCTCTCTCTCTCTCTCTCTCTCTCTCTCTCTCTCTCTCTCCAAGCAACAAGTTTCTACATTCAGAAAATCATGGGAGACAATTATCAAATATAAATTTACTTCTCTAATTCACTTTCCTTTCACATCTGCTGTCTATTAGTTCCATAACTCCTTTCTCTCTCTCTCTCTCTCTCTCTCTCCAAGCAACAAGTTTCCACCTCCTGAAAATCATGGGAGACGATTATTATTCGCAGCCCCAACTCAAGAGCGCCGGAGATAAGAGATCTGAACACAGCTCCGGAACGAGAGAAAAGAAGGGACTGAATTGAGAATGGCTTCTCTTATTTTCTGCAAACTTTTCCAAGGCCCGTTGACTCGAGGCAAATTCGTTACTTCATATTCTCATATTGACGCTCAGCACTTCTCGCATTTAATAATCCGGAGCGTCTCCCGGAGTGAAAATGAATCTCGACTTGAAGCAAATATTTTTCCTCATTGACTAGTATCATTCTTTCCTAAGGTTTTCTTTCCTCTGAGCAGTTCATTTTATGGTGCTTATATTCCCTTAAAGGATCATTCGCGTTTACCTTTGCAACTCTATTTTTTTTTCATTGTTGACTGGTGTTCATTAAATCCTATTTGCTTTAGTGTAATGATTTTAGCGTCCATTTTCATTTGTTTTCTAACTTCAGTTACGGCAAAAGTTTCTTATAAGTTGCTTTGCATATAAATAAAATCTAAAATCTTAAAAAATCTAAATAGAACGAGATGTTGCAAGAGTTGTTACATGCAATGATAATGTTTTAATGACGCTCATCGATGGAAAATAAAATCCCTTGAACAATGTGACCGATGGTTTATAGATTTTTGAGTATTCATCTCAAAAAGCGACCGCTTTCATTAACTTTGGGATACTACACTAAAGTTTTCTCCTGTGGAGGGATTACTTTTAACTCCTGATTCTTGCTAGTCAGCGCTATTTCACCAACTCTGGTGTTATATACTTTTTTATTTCATTAACCAAGGAGAACCAGGAAGGAATTTGGAAGATGTTTTATTTTTGGAAATAGGAGTTTTAAGAAAACAAGACAGGAAGACAAAAATCATTGAGTGAACTTTGATGACTGTAAAATACTACTTAGAACCATTAACATGGAAGAAGCGTAGTTATGGACGGGCAATCAATTAACTATAGTCACGTTAGTTATTATATGGAATAATAATAATAATAATAATAATAATAATAATAATAATAATAATAATAATAATAATAATGTTGTGTTCTTTGTACTACTGTCATATGTTTGGAATATAAATATAAACAGTGGCATAAGCATGATAAGCAACGGTGGCAATATTTATAATCATGATAATCGCGAGTATTCCTCATGTAAACACAGGCGAACGAAATGTAATTTTCGACGAACGCTGAGTAATATTTATCTTTCATAATCATTTTTTTATGAAGCAAACATCTCCAGGGAAGAACCTTTGAGGATTGCGACAACACTTCTACTATACAATTCTTGTTTATTTTCCTTTACGAATTTGTTTCCTGCCGTATGTTATGTACAATAATGTATAGTCCGGAAGAAGATTTGCAGTTTTCCCATTTAATAAACCTCTAGGTCTTTAAAAATAAATGGATAAAATACTAGTCAAAATATTACCTAGTGTTTTCATATTCTTATTAACCTTATATGACTTTTTATGGAAAACTTTATCTAATTTCTGTATATGTTCAAAAATAGTATTCAGACTCCCGAATTAAGTTCGTAAGTTCAAAGTAATTATATTCTTCGTGGAAATGTGAAGAAAGCGAACATTATGAAAATCAAAGTTACATAACATTGTTTTGAGTGTAAACATGGTACCGTGTACAGTCAAAATCTAGAGTTCACAATATGCTTCACAATTTACATACCCTAAGCAGAGTTAACATAAATTATGACATACTGTTTCAGAGATGAAGGGAAAATATTCTCTCTCTCTCTCTCTCTCTCTCTCTCTCTCTCTCTCTCTCTCTCTCTCTCTCTCTCTCTCTCTCTCTCTCTCGTTATTTTAACAATTCTGCCGCAATGGCTGCAGTGATACTCAGTGGTAATTCCAATACATACTGTATCGTTTTCGTTTTTGGAAAACTGGGAGAGAGCAAAATGGAAACTTTTTCAAATCCTATATACATATATTATTAATATTATTATATATATAAATATATATCATATATATATATATATGCGTACATGGATAAACCACCCTGACCCTATTGTATAGGTCTATCGTTAGCCCCCTTAAAGAGCCTCATGAAGATCCGTAGTAAATTATCACGCTATCTCTCTCGCAGCAAAAACTAAAAAAAAAAAAAAAAAAAAAAAAAAAAAAATACAAAGGATAATTAGAGATTGTAAATCTTTGAGAAGGTATTTATTATAGTGAACTTAATGCGTTCCAACATTATGGTTTTTCTTAAATGAAAGGACATGATTAGCATAGCTGCCCAAACAATCAATGTTATTGGCCATTTGTTTGCAAATGTCAGGAAGCCAATTCTCTTTAAGAACTGCAGTGAGAGCCATGATAAATGAGAAATAAATAAATCCCTTATCCAAATCTAGACTCAAAGTAAAATGAATTTATTCACTGGTTTTCTTCAACTACAAATAAATGAACAGGAACACACTAGCAAACATAGGACGAATCAGTCACACTGGAATAGTATGTCTGCTATTTTGTACTTTATCATTTACTTATTGTTCAAGGGAACAATTGATCAGATTCTTTCTTGATCCGAGTCTGAATTCGGATCAGAGATCTATTTATTTCCTCATTTATTACCGTTGGCTTGGCACTAAAGCTTTTAAAGAAAGAATCGGCGTCCTGACATTTCTGAAAAAAGTGGGGCAAAAAAACTGATTATTTAAGCAGTAATGGTACTCCCGTCCTCATATATATATATATATATATATATATATATATATATTATATCTATTATATATAGATATATATATATATATAATATATGTATGTATGTATATATATACACTATGTGTAATTTAAATACACACACACACACACACACACACACACACACACACACATATATATTATATATATATATATACATATATATATGAATATATATATATATATATATATAATATATATGCTGCGCATCTACGTATGATGGCACCTTACCGTTATTAAATGTGGATTTTTTGGGGGGCGACTCTCCTAACAGTAAATTTTTCTTTCATTGGTTATCACTACGAATACTGACGAATCCCAGTTATTTCCTTATGGTCACCATTCCAAGCAGTAACCATGCCAAAAAAAATCATCTTACCTAACACTTGTAAAAAACGATGGTGACCTGACAATCAAGAACGATCTCATACTTTTTTTTTTATGTATCGACTCCTTCCTTTTCATCCCAAACGTCTATGTACATCTCCCCCCCTTGGGTGGAGGGAGGGTGGTGAGAAATGGGGATACCAGTCGCCAATACCTTCCCAATATCAACTTTCGAAAAGTATTAAGTTTGAACAGAGTTTGAGCTCCTCCCATTTTTTTTTTGTTCTTTTGCCAATCAGGACTACGTCTGGAGGTTTCTCAGACTTTCAATAGAACCGCACGTTAACCCAAGGACGAAATCATTGTTGTCCAGTTACGAGAGGAAATAAAAGAAATAAAGCATTAAAGCGACAAAATAGAAAACATGGATGACACACTGAACAATAACTGGCAATCAAATCTAATTATTTAGTCTATCAAGAAAGGAACTGGAAGCTTGTGACCATCGTCTAGTATCAACACGTGAAAAATGTATGTAAAAAAACGAGTTAATGAAGAAAAGAATCCATTTTGCCAGACTTATTGTGTGCCGATATACACAAACAAATCTTACGTGTGATTGCGGAGTAAATAGAAATTTTTCTCACTTTATTATCGTATAAAGTCTCCTTTTATAAGCAGAATTCTCCTATACTGAGAGAGTCAGCAATATGCAATTATTGTGATGAAGGTAATCACCTTCTCATTATTTTTTTCTTATTTATAAAATTAATCTCAGTGAAAACGTCAAAAGCCACGTTACAGTTGGTTTTACCGATGAACATGAATGTATTTACGAGACAATAATGATTTGTGATAGAGTATGGTGGGTGAGAGAAAATACGAATTGTAATATTTTGTGAGGACTAAATTGGGGTGGGTGAGAGGGAGGACTGTGAGCGAGGTATTAAGTGACAGTGATTGACATTGCTTTCAATGGTTACTGAATTGCCGATAGATGAGAGAAAACGCAGAAACAGAATTCTATGGACGAGATTCCTTTCAGGCAATTGACAGATTTTTGTGTATATATACATTCATATACATATATATATATATATATATATATATATATATATATATATATATGTATATATATATAGACCAAATGCTAAACATATATAAAATTTGAAAAAATCACTAAATTACAATCGTTCATTAGAATATAGCATTGTTACACAAAGGTTGTATTATATATATGTAAAAAAGGTAATGTAGAAGCATAAACAAAGAAAATAATGAAAAGAGAGCTATGTTAAATTAAAAGAAATAAATACCTTCACCATAAAGGCATACAAACACGCACTAAAAACTAAAAAGACAGCATATCCGTGGACCACTTTTTGTTACTGAGGGAAGGTTTCAACTTTCTATTATCGCCAGCTCCATGGGGGCCACTCGACTAGAGAGAATAGGAAATGATTCTAGGCATAGACGGTGATGACTATTTTCTGCGTGGTCCCGTATGGCACTGAATGGTGGTTTTTGCTAAAAGCCTGTTGCCCCATCAGATCCTCCTCCTAAGTGTTCGAACTATCGTTCACGTGCTTGGCGCTTTGGTTTTCCCGCGTAAATTGCATTGCAGCAATTACACTCGTATTTATAAACAACATGAGACTGTAGTTCTGGGGTACGATGTCTTTGTACTTAAACAAACCACCAATAGTATAACTTCGGTTTGAACACTACCCTGACATTAAGTTGGGGATAAAATTCTCTTAAAAGTTTTAGTAGTCTAATTTTAACAGAAAACTCCCATTGCCATAGAAAAACAGTAAAATACAGCACCAATTTATTGGCTTTTGAAATGGAAACTTTCGGGAACAATGACTTTTCTAGCTGTTTACCAACATATGTATGTATGAAAGCATTATTAAAACCGTTTTTGTGAAGCATTTCATTTATAAACCTGAAAAAATATTAAAGGCACCGGTTACGAGTGTAGAGAGTAAATTGTGTTTACAAACTATAGGAGTGAAGAGTGAATGAAGAAAATTTAGTTGTGAGTTATAGATATATATATATATATATATATATATTATATATATATATATATATATATATATATATATATATATATATATATATTCTCCGTTAAGAAAGAAACCGTGATAGATTTACTTTATTAGACATCAAAATTAATTTTCGGATACTTATCTACTGTGCAACCCACCGCAATGGGCTAGCTACTTCATACCAATTCATATTTTTGGTCAACAAGGAAATAATGGAGCTTAACAATGAATGCCTAAAGAGTTCCAAGTATTCTTGTAACAGAAACGGGTAAATTACTAGAAGAGGTAAAGAAACATTTCGTAAATGTCGTAATATCTCATGGCCAATTTTTGCTATACTAATATAAGTAATTATTACGACATTAAATAAATGGATGCAAACATATTCTTCGCGCGCGCGCGCGTATGTGTGTATATGACAAGCAGAGTTTACAACACATATCGTCGCTTTCTGGCATCTCTCTGTCCCTTCGGGAGCCTCTTGTCCTTCCAAAGGAATTCCTTCGATAAGGTTCTTCATCAACCACTGAAGGAAGAAATAATTTTTTTTTCTCCGTGTGGCGATGACGAAGAACCTCTTTGAGTAATCAAGAGCCAAACAAGATGAGCTGATTAAGACAACCGAAGAAGATGGCGGCAGGATTCAGGCAGAGGGAACAAATTAAAACTCGCTTTTACAGAGAGGAGAAAAAAGTTTGATCACAAATGTTCTTGTCTGGGGTTTGTGTGCCTTTTCGATTTGTGAAGAACGGGTGGTGGTGTTTTTCTATCGATTCCTATCCCCTATCCCCTATGGAACTACGTGAAAGAGATTCTTTGGAATTACCAAAATATTCGGCATGAAGCACACATACACACACTTATGTGTAAGAATGCGAATGGAAACATATCTGTAAAACTTCTGCGTATTGAAAACATTCAAATACTAACTCAGATTTTAGCATATGCTGGTTATCACTTAAATGTTGATTAGATTAACGCACGCGCTCTCTCTCTCTCTCTCTCTCTCTCTCTCTCTCTCTCTCTCTCTCTCTCTCTCTATATATATATATATATATATATATATATATATATATATATATATATATATATATATATCTCCATTAACAGTTTAGTCATTTAATAAAAACCTGGAACTTTTGATTCATTACATACGTGTGTGTGTGTATGTATGTGTGAAAGCATATATGTACACATACACATCCACACATTATATATGTATATATGTATAGTATATATGTATATATATATCTATATATCAATATAGTATATATATATATATATATACATGTATATGAGCTGACCAACCCGGCGATGCCCGGGAAAGCTCTGGATGACAGTTTAAGTGTAGGGGAGGGAAAAGGGAAAGTGGATGGGGAAGGGGAGGGAAGAGGGACGGGGGAGTGTGGTGAAGGTCCGACTGAAAGTTCTACTTTTTTGTGCAAACGTTCACCCTTCGAACAGTTGTGGTGAACTGACAGGTATTACAGTGGTGAATATCCCTTTTTTTCCAAGTACTACTATGATCACTGTCCCTTGTATCCAGCAATTACTGTATTGTCTGTCACCTTTAACAGGTTTTAATGTGAAGTCTGTACCTTTAACCAGGTATTACTGTGCTGTCCGTCCTTTTATCTAGGTATTAATGTGGTGACTGTCCCTTTTATCTAGGTATTACTGTGGTGACTGTCCTTTTTATACAGGTATAACTGTGGTGACTGTCCCTTTTATCCAGGTATTACTGTGGTGACTGTCACTTTTTTCCAAGCATTACTGTGATGACTGTCACTTTCATCCAGGTGTTGCTGTGGTGTCTGTCCCTTCTATCCAAATATTACTATGATGACTGTCACTTTTATCCCGGTATTACTGTGGTGACTGTCCCAATTATCTCCTAAGAAGTGGGGGCAACATACTTTGATGGCGGGAGACGACTACTATTCGCTGATCCTTTACTGGGTAAAACTAAGGTTTTAGTGACTGCTTCGACCGTCTGATCATGAGGTGCTTTAGCTGAATGACCAAATACTAAAAAATCTTAGGAATCATTGTTCTCTCTGGCACGTGGTGGGGATTCTTGAAGAGTCGCTTGAATTCGATTTAATTGCAGTTTTCGTTTTCATACCAAGGGGTATGTCTGAGGGAATGTATGAACAGAATTTGGCTGAGAAAGTAAGAATGATGACACAATGTTATACAGTGAAAAATTGTTTGGATCAAATATTTGTAATGGCACAGGTCTGAGAAAAGTGTCAAAGGAATAAATGGTATCAAACATTGTTCGTTAAGAGCGATGAAACGTTTTATGATGAAAGAAAAAGAGCATGTTGCTATACGCACATGAGATATAGTGACTGAGCTGAAATTAAAGTGGCTCTAAGACATGAACCGATCTAATGATGTGTGTGTGTGTGTGTGTGTATATATATATATATATATATATAGATATATATATATATATATATATATATATATATATATATTATAGTATTAGTGGTCGAATCGCAGAATTACTTATCAAACTAAATAAGAAGTATATACTGAAGATCATTCAAACGTATGTACCAACAACATCCCATACAGAGGAAGAAATAGATATTTTTTATGAAGATCAAGAGATATCTTTGAAAAAGCATAAAAGTCAATTTACATTTGTTTTTGGGTGATTTTAATGCTAAAGTAGGTCAAAAGAAGAGAGAAGAATCAGCTGTAGCTAAATTCGGAGTAGGCACAAGAAATAAAAAGGAACATAGAAAATGGACAGGGAGAAGCCCAAACAGAGAGACGAAAAACACAATAGATTTTATGCTCAGTGAAAAAGTTAATTTAGTTAAAGATGTAACAGTGTTAAACAAGTTAAAGTCAAGCGACCATAGAATGGTAAGAAGTAAAATTTGTCTAGATCGAAGAAAAGAAAGAGAAAACTAATTTTAAGAGAGAAAATAAACACTCCTGTAATAAAAGAAAAATCTACCTCGGAATTAATATACTTTCATATATGTTTAACAGAAGAGGAATTTTTTTTTCTCGAATTAGATATTGTAGCTCGATATATGTATATGAATCACGGAAATGTGATTTGACTTATAATATGGCTACGTGCTGTCAAAAGCACTACAACGCTACCGGGGTCGAGGTGGGTTGATGTTGTCTCCAAACCAACGAATTACCTGAGCGCGAAAGGTATTTGAGGATGAGAGGCGATATGAACTTTTAGCCTCTTGCGGTGGTGTAGTAGGTAAAAGCTTCACTGACGTTCCTGGATTTGAAAGGCTCCATGAGTTCGCGCCCGGGCCCAGGCAAGTCTAATATCGAGAAAAAAATTCCCCTTCGGTTAAGCATATATGAAAATATATTAATTCCGAGGCAGAGGAATTAGATATTAAAGGAAATTGTAGCTCGATATATATATATATATATATATATATATATATATATATATATATATATATATATATATATATATATTATGCAGTGTGAAGCTGTAAAAGGTCAATAGATAGAAAGATAAACGACAGAGCAGTTTGAAACAAATGCAAAGGTCTTAAACATGGCATTCCAAATAAATTGCGAGGATCTGACAATATTACCAGGAGAAATTGCGTCCCGAGACACGTAAGAATTCACGAAGATGAAAATCAATTCAGCTAATTCAAGTAATGCTTCGATATGACTCAAACGATTTCGGGAGAATTAATTCGAATTTCAAAGGATTTTCTTGGCAATGAAAGACCCTGTGGGCAACGGCATGCCATCAATAAGCCAATATAAGATAAATGGACGAGATGTACGAAATTGGAGGAATAATTACTCACCATTCAAAAATAGATTTACAGGTCTGCAATTGAATACCTTAAGGGTATTGAATGTGTCAAGGATATAAATATCCATCAATATCTCGCTGTGGGTGATTGCGACGTTTTTGGAATACCAAACCGAGGATTTATCTCACTTTTCTCACTAATGTCCAGCATTCGGTACTGTATTAAGATATACCTTTATTATACTATGTCATCCATCTCAAAACGAATAATAGAGATAAAGAAAAAAGCGACGCCGAAAGAGAGATGAATATGATACCATACGTTTTTGCATATTCTGTTTTTGCAGAAAATCCTTCAGCTCATGTGCAGTCGAGAGTGATTAGTCTAATAATGGTATATCATTACAGTTACGGTAAACTGGGTCACCGATTGCATCCCGCCTGATGAGAAAACATTCCTAATGAACGCGCCCGTTCTGTTCCAGGTTTTCTCATTTCCAGACTCATTTAGTTCTTTCACAGACGAGGCTGTAATTCAAGGTTACCCTCAGGAAGACGGACGATCAGTCATCTTCTGAAAAGGGGGACAAACAAATGCAAGAGAGAGAGAGAGAGAGTTATTACCACATGAAAAACAATCGCAGGATCGATCATCTCTGGTTTTTCAACAGTAGTGAAAAAAAGAGTAAATATTTACAGAAAAATTAAATTTTAACATAATCAATGAGAGACAAATAGAAAACTAGGTTATTCATGTGATGCAGTGCGACAGGTCACTTCTTTGTTAACTGTACAATCGTTTGGCTAATCAGAGCTTATCTAAAAATCGTCTACGAAAAGGAAATAAAAAGCATCATAGATCATGTTCTTGAACATCATAACATCTGCCGTGGGTTTTGATTCATGAATTTCCAAGATATAAGCAACGACATATTTTGGGATACACATATGCCTTCAGAATGTAGACCTCTCCATATAAAATTACTTCCGTTAAGCATGCATAAATGTGCCGACGGAAAACAAACAGTCAGATGTGTACAATATAGGAACAAAGTTTCAGAATGAAGAGACTTTTTTTTTTTCTTTATTCAGAATGTCAACAAAGAAACTCAGTTCTTTCCCCAAGAGAAGGTGAGGGCATGTAACTATTTCTTACATTTTCCATTACGAGACTAAACTCTAGGCGTACTCAGAGGTATGTACATATAGGATTTATTTTTCTTAATTAATTCACTTCACTTGTGTGTTTGTATGGCCTGTGTTTGTTGTACGTGCAGAGTCTGAAAGCTGCATTAGACTGCTTTTAGAGAGAGAGAGAGAGAGAGAGAGAGAGAGAGAGAGAGAGAGAGAGAGAGAGAGAGAGAGAGAGAGCAGTTGAAAGTCCATCCAAGAAACAACATTATGAAGGTAAGAACTGCCCCTACAATGCTGCATATAAAGAGTAAAGACGGTACAGTATTTTACTACGTGAATGAACTAACCTTATCATATCAGTTATTTAATGAATCAAAGAAAATAAGCGATCTAACAAAATTATTTTGAATATGAAGTTTGATGTAGCCTATTTTATCTCCCTCTATTATATTCATCTCATTCTACGAATTGAGACATCAAGTATCATGTCTGTACTTAATACTCGTGAGTATGGATCCATAGATATATAATATAAAATAGCGGTATGAATCAGATCAACGACTTCCTTATCCAAATAAAATTTAGGATATTACACCAAACGACATCCATATTAACATACTAGCTATCCAAGTTTACGTGAGCAACATCCATAATTTACGATTTTCATTGAATAAACTTCTAAATTCGTATATAAATATCCGGATATGAA
>NC_061107.1:127425246-127432746 GCF_015104395.2 Macrobrachium nipponense | reverse complement strand
CATATTACACTTTTAAGCGTTAAACTTTCTCCTTCAATAGGAATGACCACAACAGCTGAATCAAGGAAGCACTCCCAAACCCTTGGGAAAAAACTACCATATTGTCCACTCATAAACCTCTACAGGAAGTTCATCAGCAAACGATGAACACTCATACACACACTCTGTCCTCTTACTTTACTCTTCAGATACTTTTTTTTCCAGAAAGCTTAGGGCCTTCTCTTCCAAAATCTCCTACATGATGGTCTTCTCGGCAGTTTTTTTAGTCTTTCTCTCTTTCCTTCCTTGCAAATCTTTCCTGATTACTTATATAATACTTCATTCTACTCGTCTTTTCTTCTTTCCAACATAACCGAAAATCCTCAACCTCTCTGGGCTAGGTTTTCACTTCTGCTAGAACTTTTACAGCTTCTTCCTATTTGGTATATTTCTCATACTTTGACTTCTTCTTGTGTACCACCTACTGAGAGGTAGATCTCAACAACCATTTCGTTTTTTCTCACATTCAGCTTCCACAACGAAGATTCGTCTCAACTTTGCCTTACGAAAACCTTTCTAAGACCCATGTGGCCTTCCACTTTCAGTATTCCGCACATTATCTTAATTAACATCCAACTGTCATACCATGTTGGTGTTCACTTTTTCATTTTCTCGCCTTTTTTGTTTCCCTTATATCACTCTTCTACATTATTTTTCAAAATATTCTCACATTACAAATAAACTTACTTATCACCAACTGACGTATCTCTGCCCTTTCAATAATTTAACACTGATCTGTAAGCATCTGCTACCCAAATTTATGATCATTTCATGTTTTTATTCCACAACTGTGTGTCTGCATTTTTTTTAACTTCTTTAGATGTACCTTTTAGTCACGAAAATATTGATGAGAAGAAAGACGAGAACAAAATAATATTGTACTGGAACCTTCTATACATAAAACCAATCAATCTGAAATCAACACAGGCCTCACGTTCCTTATAAGACTTGAAACCGCTCTCCACAAATCACCTACTTCACCATTCACCCTCGTCACCATGCAATGCATATCAGTCCATTCTATCTGGAGATAAAGTTTTTCTTCGTCACTTTCAGTCTTCTTAGACAACTGATCCATGATACAATACTGACCCGGCTTCTCTTCCTGTCTACGCTTATACTGCTCTAACTTTATCAATCCATCTGAAATCTGTCTTATTTCCTCAAACATAATGCTACCATGCACTCTCTGTGTACATTCATAATGGTATATCCAGTTATTCCTATTGTCATCTATATTACCTCCCTCCTTACAACGGGACAATAATTAATCCTCTTGTTTATTTGTCTTGGAACCTTCCCTCATTCAGACCGGTTACGCATCCTGGTCAGGTCTCACTTACACTGTCAATACCATAATACCATACCTGAGCATCTGCCCCTCAACCCTGCCCTCTTGCCTTTCATCAATCTCTTACCTGCCCTTCATACACCATCGGCAGATACTTCCACAAGTATCTCAAATATAAATGAACTCTTTCGACACTTGTTTTAGACAGGTGCGGCTCTATTTTCCTTGAATATCAAAAACTCACTCAACCCACAGGAATATTTTCCCATTAGAGTATCTCTTAACTTGCATGTTATATTCTAAAATTCATTCCTCATCAGGTTTCCTCTCTATGTTTCCTTCCTACCACAACGACTTCATTTCCTCTCGAAAGTATTAGCTCAAATTGGCCCCTGTATTTTCGTAACTTTTCCGTTTTTCTCAATCACTTCTTGGCTTTGGTTTTCACCTTCTACTATATCTGAACCCGATTTTCTCTTACGTTATAAAAATCCATTTAAACAATACCCGTTATTTGCATCAAAAACACTATAATTTCATCATCCAGCCGCTTACGGCTTTTATTTTACGAAGTTAGATGCACTAGCTTTACATGATAGCTCAGTTTGTACATGTCTCTCAAAATCCTCCCATCAAAAGGTCTTTTGTTCATAATTTTTCGTATCTTCAAAATCACTTTATTGAATTGCATAGTATATGGATTAATTTTCAATCTTTCCTTTCAAACTGAAACTGTGTTTTCTAACTCAATGTCTTCTAAGTGTGTGTGTGTGTTTTTTATTTAATTTATATTCAAACACTGGTGTATCTTTTCCATATATACTGTTAAATGTCTGCTCGTATAATGAGATTTGCATAGGCTCTTAAAGATGGGTGTATTATTTAGGAATGAAATCACAATGTGATTTTGAGCCAAGCGGAAATTCAGACCTCTGTTGAATACATATTGCAAGCAAGTTTAATGGCTGCCATATAAGTTGACACGCAAGCGTGGGACGAGAAGAGGTCACTGAACTCTGCCCTTCCTCAGGTCGATAACTTTACCCATTAGCTAAACTCTAAAGGTAGTCCTATATCTTTTAAGGCCTTTTCAGGTAATAATTATACTTAGTTGTGTGATAAGATAATTTTCCCTTTCTCCTCCTACTCAAATCAGCATATTTTTTTCCAACTGAAACTGCACAGAAAGGCACAAGAAACTAACGCTTTATGATCTTCATATGTTTGGTTTCTGAGGCCTGTGTCTTTTTCAAATTCATAAATGCGCATTCACTGTCTATACATGTTTACATGCATATGTCTGTTTGTGTTGTATTTACAAGTCAGTTCCGTTGCATGCATGTTTGCTGTTTGCATGCGTTTGAAGGTCATTATTTATATGATCAAAGAGAAATGCCATTTTGGCAGACATTTTACAGTTCTTTTTACGTGTTATCAAAGACTTTTCCATAAGACAAGATAAAATCTATATTTAAGATAAGTCATATATTAAAGTCGTCTTTAAATCTTGGCTGAATACCTCACCTATATTATGTCATGGAGTTATTCTTAATGCTGTGTGTATTAGATACACGTAAAGTGAAAATAGATCATCCTCCCCCCACCCTCTCTCTCTCTCTCTCTCTCTCTCTCTCTCTCTCTCTCTCTCTCTCTCTCTCTCTCTCTCTCATATAAACAAATTCACAATTAAAGCCTACAAAAAATTGTGAAGTTGCTCAAAAGGAAACGGAGAGAACACAAGGCATATACTAATTATAGTTTAAACCAAAATGGATAATGAGACTGAACCAATATGGAACATCACCACCTTAAGCACATGACTCGGAAAATGCATTTGACATCAAACTCTAGAAGCTATGCTAAAAAAAGAAGACGAACACACGCAAGCTGACTAATCAGCCAATCACACCCGAACGCGGCAATAACGATCTTGGAAGCCTTTGATTAGGTCCTTTGGTTCTCTCAAGTAGCAGGAGCGGGCGGAGAGACGTTGCTGGCGTCACCTAATTGAACGCGCCACTCGACTCCTCTACATTATTAAACTAATGGCCTGGCTGTGGACATTGTGTGCCACGCTCCTCAACCCCTAGGGTAATTAGAAGCAAAATGGACTGGGTGCCGGTGCTAAGGCGTTATGGCCTCCAAACTGAGAGCCAATTATGAGCTAAGATAACTGGAGACAAGCACTGTCTTGGCCGCTCTGTTTCAAGGACTCCTGAATCCGGCTACAGACTCACAGACCTTCGGCGATAACTTTGGCAATTCATTAGGTTTAGAAACACTTGGCACACTGACTACGAGACATAATATTAATTAATAATACTGTCACATAAACACAGCGTGCTCTTTAGTTAAATGACAAAACACAAAATAAACCTCAAGAAACTAACGCGGAAAAAGGTATTCGAAAACGCTTTCAAGGAAGCAAAAGGGCTGGGTTCCATCCATAACTTTGCATAGTGACGATACGATAAAGCCTAAACCAACGCAGAGTAAATAAACGTTATTTACAGTTTCTAGAAAAGCTCTACAGAATACATACGGAATGCAATATAAAATTTAGGTCAAAGGTTAAGCGCTGGAATCTGAGGTCATTCAGCACTGAAATCTTAAACTGAAAGTAAGAAGGTTTGAAAGAATTAACAGGACGAAAATCTCGCATTGCAATTGTTTGGACAGGGAGCAAAGTAAGATGGAAGAAATAAAATAAAAAAAAGAGTACAGTAAAAGGAAGAAAGGGACTGCAGCGGATGGCCGGGGGGGGAAAGGAACGCTGCAAGAACCTTAAATAATGCCCACAGTATACCGCGTGAGGTGCGCTGACGGCACCATCCCCTATGGGCATACGTAAAAAGTATGAGTTTTTCACTTCTATTTTTTTAATGTAAAAATATGTAATAAATGTCCAGCCTCATTTTCCTCATAGACAACACATATTTTCCAGCCCTAGAGAGAGAGAGAGAGAGAGAGAGAGAGAGAGATAAAGTTCACAAAAATTCATCTGGTAAAGGGATCAAGTCGTTTTGAATTCGAAGATTTTTCTGGCTGGAAAGTTATAAATACTGTCTGCATTGCCATTTAGTGTTACTGGTAAAAATTCGTCAACTTCTTCTACAGCTATAACTTGTAAAGAAAATTTAAAGAAATCTTAATTAGAAAACTTTCGAATCAATCATGTATTACTGTGTTAACTTTATTGGTAGATTAAAAATTAATTTTTTTGGCAGATTGCATTCATTTCTTTGCACAGTTCAAACAGATGCTGGGAATTAATTGTTAAAACCCATCACAGAGAAACTGACACTTTCTAAATTGCTATTTACATGAGAGAGAGAGAGAGAGAGAGAGAGAGAGAGAGAGAGAGAGAGAGAGAGAGAGAGAGAGAGAGAGAGAGAGAGAGAGAGCAGAAGTCTTTAAAAGTATTGAGAGCGATTTGATAGGAAAAACTGAAAGGAAAAATAACCAAGTGCAAAGTAGAACTCAACAATTTAACGACCCACGACGAAACAAAATAAATGGCTTCATTCACACGCAACCTCCTCAAGGCCCCGTCATCCTGATTTCCTCCCCCTCCCCCTTTTATCATTCATCCCTCACCAATATCCTTCCGTTCCTCCGCAGTCATTATATCCTACAAACCACGACGCCCTCTTCCAAAAGATCCTCTTTCCTCACTGCCAGCGCCACCTTTGCAATTCCGTCATCCTCTATCACTTTTCCACCACTATAGCTTCCTCCCCTTACAGGACTTGTTTCTTTACAACCAGAGTCCTATGCCCTAACCATTCCCTTTTTTTTATTTATTACCAATGCCTCCTTCATCTCAACTCATTCCCTGTAAAGCAGATCCTCCTTCACCGTCATCACCACTGTTTTATTTCTTAATTCAATTTTAGCCTTCACCACATCGTTTACAGGTCCATCCTCCACAATCATACAATCATTTATCCCAGAAATAGAGGATGGTTTAATGAGAAAATAAATGGGCTGACATCAGAACAATAATGGGTGTCCCTAAAAGTAAACGCAACTGTTTCGTCCTCAACTACCCTTGGGCGTACTTGAGAGCGTCTGGAACTTACAGACGAGCCCCTAAAAGAAGATGCGCTCTCACATCTTTACGAAGATTAATAATGCGTTATAATTCCTCACACAGAGATCCAACGTTACTGGAAAATAAACTGCAATAAACGAATGAGAAGAATTCATCGTATCGTCCCTCAAAAGTTTAAAAAAAAAGGTCCTTTCGCCAAAAGAAAAGAAAAGTGGTGTCTCGAAGAGCAGAAACAAAGCAATAAATATACACTCAATTAAACAAATGACAAAAGGCATCAGCGCTTTTGCAAGTCTTCAGAATCGATGCTAATTCTCTTCCACGTTCTAGAAAACTAATCACGCTCAGAAAGATAACTGACACGATAATTAGTCCTTATTAAGATAAATTAATGCAAACAGACATTTCCAAGAGAATTGTCTTTAGTCTCTGACAACAAAACCATTTAGTATTTTCGTAATCACTGACCGCATAAGTCACAATAATCACCAGGGCTTTTGTTTAATGCGATAAGAGGGGGTACATAGTTATCTGTAATTGACTGTCATTACCAGCATAACTGAACCCTTTTACACTCAGTATACTGCCAATAACCAAGAAAGGATTAAAACTTTTCATTCAGCTGTCACAATTCACAAGATATCTTTAATAAGGTTTTTATGTTTCTTTTACTTACAGAAAGTTTGCTAGTGAGCTAATGTATTGGGTAAAGCAGGAAATCTTTCGAGGCTAAGATGTATCGTATCTTTATACCAAATGGGTCTTTTTTTCCTCAGGAACATTATATAGATTCATTGTCTTTGGCATCCAGTATCTAAGCTAAAAAGCATCATTTATACTTTACAATTACAAATTTGGAAAAGTTTCTGTGTGAACTATAACAACTAAATGTCACAGAAGTTTACGGTACTTAACAGGTATATATCATAATAAGTCATGACGTCAAAGAGGTATTTGTCTGAGAATACAGGAATAAGCAATGGCTCATAATTGTCGCTTTTTTGCATCTTCGAATACAATATGCATAATGGTGTATTTAAAGTAACAGGTGTTGCAGCACAATACACAGTACTTAAAGCCAACGAATCCAGCACCTCACTGCCCACCTTAACTAATTAATTTGGAAATTAATGAAGATTATAATGATATTTCCCTCAACTTGTGAATGATTTTGGTCAATTCATCTTTTTAACCATATGTTTATGACCTTTGTTTTAAGACTTTTCTTTTCCTTAATTTGTCCTATTTTTTTCTTCTGTCAATCAAGACATTCGTCAAGAAGAAAGTATATTTTCCAATGAAATTCTGAGGTTAGGGACACTTCTGAATCCTTGGACCTGTCATTTATCTAGAGATATTTTTTATTTAGTTTATACAGTCGTTAACCCTTTAAATCCCATAAACATCAAATATCTATTAACATTTTAAATATCTCAAAACTGTCATCCCTTTTTACTATCAAAATATTAGCAAACTCTAAGCCTCCATATTCCTCGGAAAGCTTTTAACGATCCAGCAATCTTTAACTTTCCTAAAACACTTAACTCTAAACTGTTCACCTTAAAAAAAAAAATAAATAAAAAATAAAAAAAATAAAAAAAGTCTTTAACTTTCCTAACACAATTAACCCTCTAAACTTTCATTAACCTTCCAAAACAATGAACCATCAAAACACTTTACACATTTCAAACTCCTTCAGCACTTTGACATCTTTAACATCCTAAACTACCGGAATACTTCAAAACTGCTTACAGTCTTAACTCTTAAACACACATTAACTGACCGACTTTAATCCTTCAGCAATTATCCACTTTCACAACTCTTTAATCTTTTATAACCTCCAAACAGTTTAAATCCCCTTACACTTGAAAACCTGTTAACCTTTCAAAATAGCTCCACAGTTTAAACCCCCTTAACCCTCAAAAACCTTTAACTTTTTAAAACCACCAACCAGTTTCAATCCTTTTAAACCTCAAAACCCTTTAACCTTTTAAAACCTACACTTCAAAACCCTTTAACCTTTTAAAACCTACACTTCAAAACCCTTTAACCTTTTAAAACCTACACTTCAAAACCCTTTAACCTTTTAAAACCTACACTTCAAAACCCTTGACCA
>NC_061107.1:127417746-127420246 GCF_015104395.2 Macrobrachium nipponense | reverse complement strand
GCTTCTATAGAAGATACAGAAGATAATAGGAAAGAAAGAAAGGAGAGAGACCATTTATTAAAAAAATGAATATAAAAAAAACATTCATATATAACAAATAAAGAAGTAAAAAAATATAAGTAAATAACTCAAATAAAAACGTGAGTTGTTTTCTATGGTAGTGATATATTAATTATAGAAGTCTATCATTGTAAAAAAGAACATGCACGTGTAGGGAAAGGGAAAGTACATGGGGAATATTTTAGAATGAAAATTGGAGGACTGAAAATGGTTCGTTATTTCGTAAAGTTCTCCAAATGAAAAACAAGAGATGTACGAATCTGAACCATCCAAATAATTGCCTTTGTATACATTTAAAACAA
This sequence comes from Macrobrachium nipponense, assembly GCF_015104395.2. Lineage (NCBI taxonomy): Eukaryota > Metazoa > Arthropoda > Malacostraca > Decapoda > Palaemonidae > Macrobrachium > Macrobrachium nipponense. Next base: position 127,419,884 of record NC_061107.1, on the reverse strand, counting down.
AATAGGAAACATGGACAAAAAAAATTTGTTGTTCTGAGCTAAAAATTTTTAGTTTTCCCTTTTTATTTCCGATGCTCCCAAATCATATATATACATATATATACATATATATATATATATATATATATATAAATATATATATACATATATATATATATATATATATATACATATATGTATTAAGACAATACGTTTAAGACCATTGTAAATGTGTGTGCTGTGACATTTCTTAGAATGTAGAAGTCATTGATTTAGCTTCTCCTTGGAGACAGTGCTCGAAATGATGAGCTTAGGGAATGCTGACATATCTTGTTGGGTGGTGTGATGTCCTGTCGCTATGGGCGCTTGATGCAGAGGTGACTTCTGAAACTGGATACAGGCAGTATCTGGGGCGTGAACAATGTGTGTGAGTTCGTGCGTTCGTGTGAGCTTTTTCCCTACATAGATGTAAGGTAACCAAGGTGAGAGATCCTTACAGAGGCGGCAGAAGCCAAGATGGCTTCTGCAAAGTTCTTTTTGATAGTTTTGTGAATACTGTGTTGAATGGGTAAGCATACTTATTTTGGCCAAAAGTGTGGCTCGTCTGTATTTGAATATATTTCAGAGATGTTCTATTTCATATGATCTTTTGATTTAATTTATAATCTTGTGCTTATCAAGGTGTTTCTCCTGCCTTCTAACAGGCGATTCTGAGACAAGGGGAACTGACTTAATTGATATGGGAACTTAAATAATGTGTCATGGTGTTACTATGGACTGTTGTGACTTTTCCAGTTTCATGACTAAAATGATGTTGGTTATTTTAGGAGGAATATGGAGTGGGTTATTTGAGTTCAATCTTTCATTTAATCTTTTTGTTAAGAACCTGAGTTTATTTAGCTAATACTTTGCTCTTAAATAAATGTATATTTTTGTAGTGCGCGAGTCTGATTTTAATGGCCTTATTAAACACCATAATAAATAACCGCACGTCTTTGGCAGTACAATGTCTATCACACATTATCTTAAATGAAGAGGGGGGTGTGTTAGTGTTGGAGTGAGAGGAAATGGATGTTATTGCCAGTGCCTAGATGCACGACCATTACAACCTTTTTGATAAGTACCGAGATTAAGAATCTTTGGTTAAATATATATATCTGTGTGTGTATATACTAGCTGACCAACCCAGCGGTGCCTAGGACAATTCTGATAACAACTGATAAACTCTCTCTCTCTCTCTCTCTCTCTCTCTCTCTCTCCTCCCAACAGCCCTTTATTCTCTCTCTCTCCCTTTCTTGTTAGATAGTTTTTTCAGTTTTATATTGCCCAGCACTTTTGACATTTTATATTTCCCCACTTTTCATGCCCATTCCGATCAGGCTGGATTTGGACCTGAAGGGAATCAGGAGTGTCTACATTCATCCTTGTGACCTGTTACAAAAACTATGGATTAGTCACTAATATCTGTCATTTGCAGTTCTATCATTTTTTTAATTTAATTTTTTACCCCTTCCCACCGCCCTTTCCTATCGGGGCTGACTTGGACTTGGGGGGCTATCGGGAGTGTTACTATTCATCTCAATGACCTCGAAAACTGTGGATTAGACACTAATATCTGTCGTTTTCAGTATTTTATATTTCACCCTTTCCCACTCCCTACCCACCACACCCTCCCATTTTTGGCCCAATGATGTGTTACCCTACAGTATTCTTTTCAACATGCTAACTCATATGTATACCAAGTTATGTTGAAATTACTTATTCGTTCCAAGAGTATACATATATATAATATATATATATAGATATATAGATATAGATATATATATATATATATATATATATATATATATATATATAGATATATAGTATATAGATATATATATATATATATATATATATATATATATAATATATATATATATATATATATATATGATATATGATATATATATATCTATACATATATATCTATATAGATATACTATATATATATATATATATATATCTATATATATATATATATATATGATTTTTTATCACATCCCTGTGATTCATATACATGCATTAAGCTACAAATGTTCTTTAATATCAAAGGACATTTGTAGCTTAATGCATGTATATGAATTACGGAATGTGATAAAAAAATTCACAATATGGAT
>NC_061107.1:127391878-127417246 GCF_015104395.2 Macrobrachium nipponense | reverse complement strand
TGAAGAACAATCTGTTATAAAAAATCCACAATTATAATTATTATTATTATTATTATTATTTATTATTATTATTATTATTATTATTATTATTATTATTATTATTATTATTATTATTATTATTATTATTATTATTATTGTTGTTGTTGTTGTTATTCAATATCCCAATTTTTTTCTTCCGATTGTGATGAAGTTGGGTAGGTATGTAACTTATGGATGGCGATTATTTCTACCAAGTGTATTTTACCTTGATCTGTTTCGCAAGGTCACTGCTCATTTCCAGAGTTGAACAAAAAAAATCTTTCTTTTATCTTCGAAACTGTTTTTCACATTCGACATCGTGTGGTAAACGTATTGTTTCAGGACATTCTTAACACTCATAAGTAATTTCAAAGATCAGAACGTACGGTTTTAATAAATCCCAATAGGCACGAACCCGACAGGTATTTTTCAGTATTTTTCTACAATACGTTTGACTTGACCAATCCTTCAAGGTCACATAATTTCGGAAGTCAATGTTTTATTTGCCAATTACAGTTTGGGGATTGTTTTTATAAGACATTTTATTAGCTTGACCTATTTTCTCAGTTCACATGTCAATTTAAAGAAAAAACCTTTTAATTTATCATATTAATGGTCTGAGATTATTTCTATCTCACACCGATTCAATGTAACATTTCTGATCTTTCAGTTTTGCCGCCACGTAGCAGTTATCTACCTGGGTTCGGAAATTGTCCACCGTAAATTTCACCTTAAATATTTAAGTCAAAACGCCAATTTAAAACCACAAAAAAAAGAAAAACTAATAAGAAATTTAGGCAGTTTTCGTAATTCGACATTCATTCACTCATCGCGTTATCTTTTTCATATTTCTCCCCAAAAACTGTGATTATTACTCTTTTCATTATCCATCTGAAATATTGTTATTTATGTTTCAATGCCAATATTATCCTATGTAGGACTATGACTCGACTAAATGAATTTTATTTATCATAAAATACAAATGTTATTTTTGGAATTCAACAAAATGCGGATTTTTTTTAACGAAATACTACAGTTAAACTATTACTTAATACTATGAAATGTAGAGATGGTATCCTATCAAATAACAAATATGAAAGAACTTTTCTTGAAAATACTTCACGTTGAACATTTAATTGGAACTAGTAATGTAAACTATCCTATAGCAAGGGAGAGAAACATTCTTTTGTCAATTTCGACTTCATACCTACAGTAGTAAACTATCGAAAAGCACGTAACATCCCGTAACTGCCTCTTCGAATAAATTAATGGGAATTAGACGAGGCGTGACTCTCGGCTCTCGGGAACTGAACAATTGTGACACCTCACTTAATCTCCCTCTTTGTACAGGATGAATTCCGGCGAGAGTTCCCACAGCTGTGCAAAGGTCAGCGGAAGTCAGACACATTGCGTACTATAGAAATAGTCTATCTGTTTCACTTTACATATAAAATTACACAACAGACACACACACACACACAACCCACACACACACATATATATATATATATATATTTATATATAATATATATATATATATATATAATATATATATAATTATATTGCCAAAAATGATTTGGATGATATTTGCTATTACAATAGTTTCGGAAAAATATAAAATGCCGAATAGCCGAATTATGTAAAATATATATATATATATATATAATATATATATATATATATATATATATATATATATATATCTCGAGCTACAAATGTCATTTAATATCTAATTCACTCTACCCTCGGAATTAATATATTTTCATAGATGTTTAACCGGAATTGAGAGGTCGATGGTTCGCGCCTGTCGGCCGCCAATTCTATTATCGCTTAATAATTCCCCCTCGGTTAAACATATATGAAAAATATATTAATTCCGAGGTAGAGAGCGAATTAGATATTGAAGGACATTTGTAGTTCGATATATGTATATGAATCACGGTAATGTGATAGACTTATTTATATATATATATATATATATATATATATATATATAATATATATATATATATAATATATATATATATATATATATATATATACACATAGAAACACATAGTGTGTGTGTGTGTATATATATACAGTCACTAATTCAGTATTTTGTAATATCCGAAACCTATTATAATAACAGATATTTTCTGAATCTTTTTTTGCCATTATTATATGCAGAAGTAATATACTCTAACGATTAAATTCACCGATAAGTTATACAAGCTACCCGTATAGTAGTCCGTAAAATTTTAAATGCAAAATTCTTATTTCTGTATATAATTAATACTGACATATATTCAAATGAAAACAAGCGTATTGTATGTAATATGTGTATAAAAAAATTTTCATAAAAAAATATTTACATTTTCTTTTCTCCTCAGCGGCATGGCAAGAGTTGAATCAACTCTACGGATTTACCCTGCCATGTTTAACTTACTTTTGATTTGTTATATTTCACTAACTGTTACATTTATCTAAAACACTAGTAATTCATTTAAATATTTTAAAAATATCTAAATGACAGCCTAAACCATATACATGAATATCTTACAATGATGAAAATAAAAGCGTTGCCTTTCATACTATTTATTGTATGAATACGTTTTAAGAATAGTAACAATGGCAGATAAAATCAAATAAAATAATTTACATAATGAAAACATTTTAAAAGCATAGAAAAAACTGATAAAGAATTCATAAAATACTTCTTAGAATTATGCGTATTTCAAAAAGTAAATAAAAATCTTCATATATTAAGAAATCATTTGTGTATCTTCAAGATAACCTTTGCAAATTGGTCTTCTTTAAACTTGATCCTCTTCACAGAATGCCAACATTTCTTTTCTAGGGAAGATTTCCGATATCTTCCTCACTTGACCTCTTTTTCATCTTCAATTTAAATTCACAGAAGACGGGAAATGGCAGTTACTTCACGGTGATACGCTTGGAAGCTGGCAGATATGTGTATGCATACGTATGTGCGAATGCATATAAAGTCACACAGTATTTGCTTTATCTTTATCGCCATCGGTCTCTGACTTTATCTGTGTATCCACACGCACGCACGCACGCACACACACACACACACACACACACACACAATGAGAACGAATTGATGATAGCAAGGCTTTCATGGCTTCCAAAAAATAGACGGTGTTACGTTAAAATAGCAAAAATATAATTTACCTTCTCATTATTAGTTATTATTATTATTATTATTATTATTATTATTATTATTAGATTATAGTAGTAGTAGTAGTAGTAGTAGTAGTAGTAGTAGTATTAGTAGTAGTAGTAGTAGTATTAATGAGGAGAAAATAAGGTAAGTGATACTAACATGATTAAAATACACTCTCAACTCTAACAACATTATTTATGACAAAATAATCATAACATCAATAGTCCCAATACCTTTGGATACTTTGAGAATTTCGTATTATTTTGTAATTCTATTCCTTCCTCCATTACTCCATCACCTCTCTCTGTATTAATCTCTTTCCTTCCATTGTCTCGTATCAACTTATTTGAACACTTTGTTCACATGTTCTTTGTTGTCTCTTTCGCACGTTAATGGCTTTGAACGTCAGTCATTGTTGTTTCAGTAAAATCCCCATTGACCCTCTTTTGGAACAGTCGCTAAACCAGCTCCTTTATCTGTTACCATTAACAGGTAGAAGATGGTGTTGGTCAGAATGATGGCGATGGTGAGGATGATGACAAAGATAGAGAGGCGTGAAAATGAGCAGTTTGGAATCAGGGCAAGTAATTAGAATCACAATAAGATTAGCCAAGTCAAATTAACTGAACAGGTAGGTCAGTTAATATCCTGTTACCCTTTACAACTTACTTGGTAACCAACAAACTGTAAGTGGAGTTCTATAAATGTTCCTTATCCGGTATGACTTCAATTTAGAATTCTTTCTTATATTTCATCTTCCCTAACAATGATAGTCTTCACTTTTCTTCATGCCTTCCTTAGATATAGATATTTAATTCCCCTTCACTCCCATAATGAAAGTTTACCCTACTGCACAAACAACATATTAATGAGAGATAATACTTGATCAACAAAATGAATGGAATAAATGGGTCTCCCCAAATAACTGAAGAAAAAAAATCAGATAGTCACAAATAAACCGAGATTTGATGAATTTGTTTCCAGTGAATTTCACAAACAAGTACACATATACTCATACAAACACGCACATACACACAAGCACACTGTGTATTGATAATAAGCACTCCCATATTTCCTTAAACTACCAGAGTTTTGAATATCAGACCTCAAACCTCAGTGAAGTGGACCTTGTTACCAGGGAAGGGTACTTGGGCATGGAATATAATTTCCTCTTACTTTCACGTTTACTTGAATTGAATGTAATTACTCACTCCTTCCATGCGAGGATATTGAAGGCCAGTGACCTAATAATGTTCAAAGGACTCCAACCTTTTCCTTCTTTTTTTTCTTTCGTTTCTCGTTGCCCAAAATATGAGATCTTACAAATGATTTTCATTCTTTCAGTTTTACTTTTATTCTTATGGTATCGATACGTGTCTTTCTCTTCTGTTCAATCACACAAACAAAACAAATAAACCAACAACAGAAACTAATAACTGCAATGGAATGGCAGTCAACTACTACTTTACGTCTAGATATTAAATGTTTCTAGGACAAAATAGCACCGTAACTCAGGACTATTCTAAAAGTTTTATCTTTCACACAAAACATTGAAAAGCGTGAATGGAAAGGTTACAGTTATTATTAAATTGTTAAAGTAAACTATTCGTTTTAAGGCTATTTCCTTTCCAGATAAACAATTAGCATTTGCATGCCAGTCATCCCATGCTAATTTCCTCATGACAATTCCCCAATTTACTACATACACACACACCCACCACAACATCTATCTATCTATCTATCTGTCTGTCTAGCTATATATATGTATATATATATATATATATATATATATATATATATATATAATATTACATATATACATATATATATATATATATATGTATGTATATGTATATGATTATAATGACGAAAAAATAAAAAAAAGTGAAAAAGTGATGATTATAAGACAAAGTTTCAGCCACGATGGAAAATCGAAACACTGGAGATGCTAAGTACAAACATCTTATATACCAAGACATGGTATATAATATTATTCAGTGTAGGCTAGTAAGAGCTGCAAAAGGCATTCCGAAGGAATATATGCATTTTATTATATATATATATCCATATATATATATATATATATATATATATATATATATATATATATGTGTGTGTGTGTGGCACATCGCAGGGAATGTCATGGAACTCCTTTTTTCAATATCGTTCAAAATTTATTTCGAATAGTGAAATAGAGTCCGCAGCGATATGCAAAGGAGGACATCAATATAGTTTTGCCCTAGTAAGTTTGGCAAGATAGCGCAGCCTCATTTATGAATTTATGACAAATTGGTATGGGAGATAGAGAGAGAGAGAGATGTGATGTATATGCAAACGTATAATGCAGTCTCTACGTATTTCCTAATTCCATGCTCAATGTTTCTAACTGCATGCGCTAAATTGTAAAAATTACATATTATTAAGCATTTCAACCGAACCATATTAATGATCAAATTTTCTCAGTCATTTAGTATTTCATTGTGGCTTGTTTTGGAAAATACTGTTACCTTCTTGTACCATAATTCTGAAAGTCAGTTACTCTGGAAATCGAAGAAAAACAAATCAGAATTTCTTCCGAGCTTTGATGTTGCCGACAGTGAAAATTCCAATTTTCTGACTTCGAGTCAGAATAAAGTATGAGATACGTACAAATTTATGATGATACAGAATATTCTATTTTTGCTATGGCAGCTAAATGGGAAACATTTTCTTGAATCTTGCCTGTGGTATCGACTGCACGCTATATTTATTTTCTGTATATATATATATATATATATATATATATATATTCTATATATATATATATATATATATATATATATATATATACCATGTGGTTCTGGGAAATTTATTTTCAGCAATTTTCATAAACTTCCTTCAAGATGTCAGACAGTGAATGATAATGTTGAGGAAACAAAAAACTTTTAAATAAAAATCATAAATAAATCTTTAGAAAACGAAGGAAGGCTTAGGACGTCGAAAAGTCATAAGTCATTACATTTATCAATAAAACGCGTCATATATATTTATACAATAAAGATCCTCTCGTCTAAGAATAAATGAACGGAACTATTAGGAATGGGAAGAATTTAATATTTTTAACAACAACTAATTGCGTGATCAATAAGGACTTCTCGATCCTTCGCCCAATTTAATATGAATAGAGGATAGGGATTCAGGATTACTGAACAGGAAACGTCATCATGTAAGGGAGAGTTCCTTGGCTGTGTGATTAGGACTATTATATAACTTATAAACGAACATGAACAAGTCGTTTACGTCTTTTACTCAATAAATTTACATATTAACATAAACTTGAATTTTATTATACATTATACCGCTGCCCTGAACAGTGGGTGGCTTTAAAGAAAAACAAGGCAATGGTCACTGTCACAGTCACATTTCGTAACATTAGCATCTTCATACATTTATGAATTAGGATTTTCAGCAGCGCATCAATTCCCAATACACATAATAAACATTTAACTCTACCTATTCATTCACTCTTGTGTTTCCTGGTTATTATGGTCTTTCATGTCCAGTGCCTCTTTCACACTATCTATCTCGTATTTCCAGGCTCTTCTCTTCTTTCCCACTTCTCAGTTCTTTCTACACCACAATGCGAACATTTAATCTCAATAGTTTATCCCTCCGTTTTTTTCATTCGCATTCAACATCCACATATCTATCTCAATTCAAAGTTGGCACAACAACATCGCTTCTTACATTCCCGCTTTGGAAACCTTTGAAACTCCAGGTCTCTTTCCAACTGTTTTGCACACAGACCCTGTGATCTCATTTCTAGTCCTATCGTCATCCCTCAGGTTAGCTCCCAAATATCATTATGAGTCTACCGATTTCACTCTTCCACTGTCCATTTCAACATATATTTTTCCTCCTTACTGGTTCCCGTTTAAGCTTATAATCTTACTTTTGCAGACACTGACTTTTACTTTCTGCCTTTGCAAACGCTATCAGTTTCTGACATTTTCCCCACTGTCGTAGCACTCCTTTATGCCTACATCCGATGTCCTTTCTTTGACTTACTGCATCATGTCTATCAGCAATGGACACTACATACGAGACCTTAAGACCCCACGTTCTCAGCTCACAATATTCTCACGCGTGCATCATTTCCTCATAAAGGACTCCATAATTTCGTTCATTTCATCAGTCTCTTTTAATTATGCCTTCTTAATTCTTACTTCTTTACTACGTAATCCATCCTCCAGTTTATCTACTCGAGATATTCTCTTCTCAACTTACTGCACTAAAATAATATTTGTCTCAGTAAATATCGCTTCTTTTCATATCATCACTGAATACTTTGATTCCCTCTTACAAACTTCCCTCTCCAACAACACACTCCCAGCTGACCCTTTGGTTCGTCCTTCAATTTAATGTACCCTACATAATTCTCATCGTTTATTATACATTCTCTCCTAATGCGGTTTCTTGCCTAACCACTCTCCCATGTCTTCATTAAATTGACAGCCATATGTTCAAGCTCTCCTAACAAACTTAAACTTCTGAAAATTCCTTTCAAGTAAATGATAATCAGATATACCTCCAGGCAATCTTCTTCTCATCACTTCATCCATCACTTGCTCTTTATATCATCTGCACTATCACATTACGTCAAATATTCTTTCCTTCATCTTTATTCTTTCCAATGTATATCGTGAAAATTCTCCTTACGATACAGTGTACTTCCAACTATATATATAAATAATAAATACACACACACACACACACACACACACCCACACACACACACACACATATATATATATATATATATATATATATATATATATATATATATATATATGATAAAGAAGATCAAGGGCAGGAACACGAAGAGATTCACATTACGCTTTAATCCTACGTTTCGTGACAACATCGCCACATCTTCAGGGATTTTTCTACAATAATATAAATAAGAGCTGATCACAAGATCCAATAGTTGAAAAGTAAAATCAGTTTAATGGTAAAATTACAACTCTCATACTTAAATTACATGCACACTTGATTAAAACAGACCAGAAGTACCAAACAACTTACAAATGACGAGAAAAACATTAAAAAAAATTTCAGCTAAATTACACAAACATAAAAGTAATAACAAATATCATAAAAAAATAAGTCATATATTCACAAAACCACAGCCAAAAACCGCTCAACACTTAACCAACCTTTCAGCATCAAAGCTAAAAACACACTAAAAGTAAACAACGTCAAGAGGCACAACGAATGATAGAATAATTAGGCTAAAAACAATGGGACAGCAGATGGAGGAATGGTTGTTTAAGTTGGAACTCGTAGTTTGATGTTCAGAGTTTCCAAAATCAACAGTTCGTTGGGTTCCCTTGTTTGGCCAATAATTTTAAAATCTTCGTATTTGACTGTAGCTTTACATTTAATAGTGTGCTTCCTATATAAGATGTTTCAGGGTTAGATAATTTACATCCAGTTCTGTAAACTAACTCCCCGATGGGAATCGGCCTGACCCTGAGAAGACGCCGGGTAGATCCCACATATTTTCCCAGATTACATCTGGGACAAAGTGTATTCATAAACGACACCCGACGTCATCAAAGGGCAGAGCCGATCTTTAAACTTGAAGAGCGAGCCAATGGTCTTGGGATTCTTAGGAATAAGTTTTAGATTTACGGCTCCAAAATATCTATGCACAATCTTGGTAAACTCTTTTCGAAAATTATCATTTAACAGATACGGGAAGCTGGATAAAGAGGGAGCTTGGACCTTAAACTAATAGGCTGTTCAGTAAAACCCTTTTATTGAGTAGTTTATTTAAAATTCTATAAAAGATCTTAGAAGGAAAGCAATTATTAGAGAAGTACTGGAGGAGAAAAGTAATTTCGCTGTGGAAGAGAGACCATTTGCTCGCTCTTCAAGTTAAAGATCGGCTCTGCCCTTTGATGACGTCGTGTCGTTTATGAATACACTGTCCCAGATGTAATCTGGGAAAATATGTGGGATCTACCCGGCGTCTTCTCAGGGTCAGGGCCGATTCCCATCGGGGCGTTAGTTACAGAACTGGGTGTAAATTATCTAACCCTGAAACATCTTATATAAGGAAGCACACTATTAAATGTAAAGCTACAGTCAAATACGAAGATTTTAAAATTATTGGCCAAACAAGGGAACCCAACGAACTGTTGATTTTGGAAACTCTGAACATCAAACTACGAGTTCCAACTTTAAACAACCATTCCTCTGCTGTCCCATTGTTTTTAGCCTAATTATTCTGTCTTCCTTGTACCTCTTGACGTTGTTTACTTTTAGTGTGTTTTTTATCTTTGATGCTGAAAGGTTGGTTAAGTGTTGAGCGGTTTTTGGCTGTGGTTTTGTGAATATATGACTTATTTTGTATGATATTTGTTATTACTTTTATGGTTTGTGTAATTTAGCTGAAATTTTTAAATGTTTTTCACGTCATTTATAAGTTGTTTGGTACTTCTGGTCTGTTTTAATCAAGTGTGCATGTAATTTAAGTATGAGAGTTGTAATTTTACCATTAAACTGATTTCACTTTTCAAATATTGGATCTTGTGATCAGCTCTTATTTTAGTTTAACATAATTATATTTATTTTGTAGAAAAAAATCCCTGAAGATGTGGTGATGTTGTCACGAAACGTAGGCTTAAAGCTATGTGAATCTCTTCGTGTTCCTGCCCTTGATCTTCTTTATCATGTGACCCGTGTTGTGTATATATATATAATATATATATATATATATATATATATATATATATATATATATTACCATTCTTTTATTAATTTTTATGGCTGTTCACAGTGACACTCGTGTACGTGCGCGTGTCTGTTTATGTATATATGTATATGTATATATATATATAATATATATATATATATATATATATATATATATATATATATATATATATATATACATATATATATATATATATTATATATATATATATACATATACATATATACATAAACATACACACGCACTTACACGAGTGTCACTGTGGAACAGCCATAAAAATTAATAAAGAATGGTACTTACATCCCGGTGCTACACTTAGGGACCGACATAAAAGACCGTACCTGAAATATAAAAGAAAACAGGTCATACATAGGTCATATTTTTCCTTTGAGTAAATCATTGACACTTAGATGAAAACAAAAAGATTTTCGAAAATATTTCATCTGAGAGAGAGAGTTTTTTCAAGGACTGCTCTCGAAAATATAAAATTTGTAAAAGGCTAGACAATCGTAAAATTCAGTATAATAATGAAATATATATAAAAAAAAAAGGTGAAATGAAATAAGAATGGAAAATAAGTGTAACTAGAACGATGTTATTATTATTCATTTGCTTTTGTTAGCAGCATTCTACTGCTAAAGTCCCAGATACTGGATACTCAACTCTCTTATCTTTATTTATGAAACCTTATGAAACCGATCTGATCGCAAATAATCAAGCAGTCTCTCTCTCTCTCTCTCTCTCTCTCTCTCTCTCTCTCTCTCCTTTTTTCCGCTAAAGAAACTTAAATACTGAGAAAACAGTTGATCATAACCTGATGCCTGTAATAAACTTATTCGTTAAAGCTAGGATTCATTCTTCACCTGGTAGATTTCCAAAGATTTGTGAAGAATGTTTCTTAAGACCACATCCTCTTGTTGCAAATGCGAGCAGAATGTGGAGACCATCAAACGTGAGGCATGGGAATGACGAACATCAGCTCAAAATAGAATACAAGAGAGAAGCCTTGGCTATAAGGGTACTGCTAGAATGTATGAAGCACAGGTGTTACTGGTCAGTGTATAGGGTCTACATTATGATTTTGTCATTTTCACATAGCCTCCTGATTTGGGAGGCTCCTCATATTTCTGGTTATAGTTTAGATCTTCTTTAATAAGAATCAAAATAACGTCCCTTTGAAACTTAAATATTTTTCCATTAATGCCATATTGTTTTGGGGTCTTTCATTTCTTCCACCAGTATGTCAGTATTCCTGAGGAAATTACCAGAATTGATAATATTTCTTTCGTAACAATGGCAACAATGATCTAAAGCAGAAGCAAAGGATTGTTTGCCTGACAGTTTTCCATACTCTTTATTATGATGAGGAACTTCCGCTACCACCTGAAGTGGCTTCCATAATCTTTATTATGAGGAAGTTTTTCTTTCGCCTAATGTGTTTTCTATATCTTTTCTTATGACGAGGAACTTCTGCTATCCCATGATGTGCCTTCCTCACTCTTTCTTGCGAGAAACTTTCGCTATCATCCGTGGTTCATATTACTCTATGGATAGTAGGATGATTTCTACTCGTGTCGTTAAGTGTCATCATCCACATTATTTTGTGATATATCAAGATGTCCCTTAGCAGGCGCTTCTGCCTGGATAAAGGAGATTGTTGCCCTAACTCACCCATTTTGTAGAAGATTAATTAACGAAATATGGCCCCCTTTTTTTCTTTTTGTTGATAGATAGGTCTGGGCAATTGGGTTGATATTAAGTACAACAAATCGTATATATTACGATATGGTGACTGATTCTGAATTCAAGATCTCTAATACTCATGTGAATAGGATAAGCCTTTAGTGTTTCACGAATTAACTGAACAACTACCGGATAACTAATAACTTCTGGGTAAAAGTTTTCTAACTTGATCAAGGAACCATTTCCAGTAATATAACTGATGATTTCATTAACAAGAAGTCCAACAGGTTGGAAGTTTAGTAGGAAAGCAGAGTATTTAATAAACACTCAGTGGGCCTTCGAACGGGAGGCCGCGACATCAGATAACTATTAATTTGTTTCGAGTAAAAATATTTTACTTCTCTAATTCTCTTTCCTTTCACATCTGCTCTCTATTATCTCTATAATTCGGCTCTCTCTCTCTCTCTCTCTCTCTCCTCTCTCTCTCTCTCTCTCTCTCTCCAAGCAACAAGTTTCTACATCCAAAAAATCATGGGAGACAATTATCAAATATAAATTTACTTTTCTAATTCTCTTTCCTTTCACATCTGCTGTCTATTAGTTCCATAACTCTTCTCTCTCTCTCTCTCTCTCTCTCTCTCTCTCTCTCTCTCTCTCTCTCTCTCTCTCAAGCACAAGTTACCACCTCCTGAAAATCATGGGAGACGATTATTATTCGCAGCCCCAACTCAAGAGCTCCGGAGATAAGAGATCTGAACACAGCTCCGGAACGAGAGAAAAGAAGGGACTGAATTGAGAATGGCTTCTCTTATTTTCTGCAAAACTTTTCCAAGGCCCGTTGACTCGAGGCAAATTCGTTACTTCATATTCTCATATTGACGCTCAGCACTTCTCGCATTTAATAATCCGGAGCGTCTCCCGGAGTGAAAATGAATCTCGACTCGAAGCAAATATTTTTCCTCATTGACTAGTATCATCCTTTCCTAAGGTTTTCTTTCCTCTGAGCAGTTCATTTTATGGTGCTTATATTCCCTTAAAGGATCATTCGCGTTTACCTTGGCAACTCTATTTTTTTTTTTTTCATTGTTGACTGGTGTTCATTAAATCCTATTTACTTTAGTGTGATGATTTTAGCGTCCATTTTCATTTTATTTTTCTAACTTCAGTTTCGGCAAAAGTTTCCTGTAAGTTGCTTTGTATATAAACAAAATCTAAAATCCTAAAAAATCTAAATAGAACGAGATGTTGCAAGAGTTGTTACATGCAATGATAATGTTTTAATAACGCCCATCGATGGAAATTAAGATCCCTTGAATAATGTGACCGATGGTTTATAGATTTTTTGAATATTCATCTCAAAAAGCGACCGCTTTCCATTAACTTTAGGATACTACACTAAAGTTTCTCCCTGTGGAGGGATTACTTTTTAACTCTTGATTCTTGCTAGTCAAGCGCTATTTCACCAACTCTGGTGTTATATTTATTTTTTCATTAACCACGGAGAAGCAGGAAGGAATTTGGAAGATGTTTTAATTTTGGAAATGGGAGTTTTGAGAAAACAAGACAGGAAGACAAAAATCATTGAGTGAACTTTGATGACGGTAAAATACTACTTAGAGTGAACTTTGATGACTGTAAAATACTACTTAGAACCATTAACATGGAAGAAGCGTAGTTATGGACGGGCAATCAATTAACTATAGTCACGGTAGTTATAGGAAATAATAATAATAATAATAATAATAATAATAATAATAATAATAATAATAATAATAATAATAATAATGTTGTGTTCTTTGTACTACCGTTATGTGTTAGGAATATAAATATAAACAGTGGCGGAAGCATCATAAGCAACAGTGGCAATATTTATAATCATGATAATCGCGAGTATTCCTCATGGTAAACAGAGGCGAACGAAATGTAATTTCGACGACCGTTGAGTAATATTTATCTTTCATAATCATTTTTTTATGAAGCAAACATCTCCAGGGAAGAACCTTTGAGGATTGCGACAACACTTCTACTATTCAATTCTTGTTTATTTTCCTTTACGAATTTGTTTCCTGCCGTATGTTATGTACAATAATGTATAATCCCGAAAAAGGTTTGCAGTTTTCCCATTTAAGAAACCTCTAGGTCTTTAAAAATAAATGGATAAAATACTAGTCAAAATATTACCTAGTGTTTTCATATTCTTATTAACCTTATATCGACTTTTTATGGAAAACTCTATCTAATTTCTGTATATGTTCAAAAAATAGTATTCAGACTCACGAATTAAGTTCAAAGTAATTATATTCTTCGTGGAAATGTGAAGAAAAGCGAACATTATGAAAATGAAAGTTACATAACATTGTTTTGATGTATAAACATGGTACCGTGTACAGTCAAATCTAGAGTTCAACAAATATGCTTCACAATTTACATACCCTAAGCAGAGTTAACATAAATTATGTCATACTGTTTCAGAGATGAGGGGAAAATATTCTCTCTCTCTCTCTCATCTCTCTCTCTCTCTCTCTCTCTCTCTCTCTCTCTCTCTCTCTCTCTCGTTATGTTAACAATTCTGCCGCAATGGATGCAGTGATACTCAGTGTTAATTCCAATACATAATGTATCGTTTCGTTTTTTTGGAAAACTGGGAGGGAGCAAAATGGAAACTTTTTCAAACCCTATATATATATATATATATATATATATATATATATATATATATATATATATATATATATATATATATATATATACACGTACATGGATTACCACCTGACCTAATGTATAAGTCTATCGTTAGCCCCCTTAAAGAGCCTTATGAAGATCCGTAGTAAATTATCACGCTATCTCTCTCGCAGCAAAACTAAAGACAAAAAAATAAAAAAATAAAAAGTACAAAGGATAATTAGAGATTGTAAATCTTTGAGAGGGTATTTATTATAGTAAACTTAAATGAAAGAAACATGATTAGCATAGCTGCACAAACAATCAATGTTATTGGCCATTTATTTACAAATGTCAGGAAGCCAATTCTCTCTTTAAGAATTGCAGTGAGAGCCATTATAAATGAGGAAATAAATAAATCCCTTATCCAAATCTAGACTCAAATCAAAATGAATTTATTCGCTAGTTTTCTTTAACTACAAATAAATGAACATAAATGAACAGGAACACACTAGCAAACATAGACGAATACAGTCACACTGGAATAGTATGTCTGCTATTTGTACTTTTATCATTTACTTATTGTTCAAGGGAACAATTGATCAGATTTCTTTCTTGATCCGAGTCTGAAGTTTGGATCAGAGATCTATTTATTTCCCCATTTATTACCGTTGGCTTGGCACTAAAGTTTTTAAAGAAAGAATCGGCGTCCTGACAATTCTGAAAAAAGTGGGCAAAACATGATTTTTTTTTTTAAGCAGTAATGCTACTCCCGTCCTCATATATATATATATATATATATATATATATATTTATATATATAGATATATATATACTATATATATTATAGCTTATATAATATAAAACACATATGGTAATAAAGTATATATATACATTATATATACGCACGTGTGTGTATTTAAATATACATGCTGCGCATCTACGTATGATGGCACCTAACCGTTACTAGATGTGGATTTTTTTAGGGGGTGACTCTCCTAACAGTAAATTTTTCTTTCATTGGTTATCACTACGAATAATGACGAATCCCAGTTATTTCCTTATGGTCACCATTCCAAGCAGTAACCATGCCAAAAAAATCATCTTACCTAACACTTGTAAAAAACGATGGTGACCTGACAATCAATAACGATCTCATACTTTTTTATGTATCGACTCCTTCCTATTCATCCCAAACGTCTATGTACAATCTCCCCCTTGGGAGGAGGCGGGTGGTGGGAAATGGGGATACCAGTCGCCAATACCTTCCCAATATCAACTTTCGAAAGAGTATTAAGTTTGAACAGAGTTTGAGCTCCTCCCATTTTTTTGTTCTTTTGCCAATCAGGACTACGTCTGGAGGTTTTCTCAGACTTTCAATAGAACCCCACGTTAACCCAAGGACGAAATCATTGTTGTCCAGTTACGTTCGGAAATAAAAGAAATAAAACATTAAAGCGACAATATAGAAAACATGGATGACACACTGAACAATAACTGGCAATCAAATCTAATTATTTAGTCTATAAAGACAGGAACTGGGAGCTTGTGACCATCGTCTAGTATCAACGCATGAAAAATGTATGTAAAAATAACGAATTAATGAGAAAAGAATCCATTTTGCCAGACTTATTGTGTGCCGATATACACAAACAAATCTTACGTGTAATTGCGGAGTAAATAGAAATTTTCCTCACTTTATTATCTGATAAAGTCTCCTTTTATAAACAGAATTCTCCTATACTGAGAGATTCATAGCCATATGCAATTATTGTGATGAAGGTAATCACCTTCTCATTTTTCTTTTTCTTATTTATAAAATTAATCTCAGTGAAAACGTCAAAAGCCCACGTAACAGTTGGTTTTACCGATGAACATGAATGTATTTACGAGACAATAATGATTTGTGATAGAGAATGGTGGGTGAGAGAAAATACGAATTGTGATATTTTGTGAGGACTAAATTGGGGTGGGTGAGAGGGAGGACTGTGAGCGAGGTATTAAGTGACAGTGATTGACATTGCTTTCAATGGTTACTGAATTGCCGATAGATGAGAGAAAACGCAGAAACAGAATTCTATGGACGATATTCCTTTCAGGTAACTGACAGAGTTTGTGTATATATACATTCATATATTCGTAAAGCTGGAGGAAGGAATGAAAGGAGTTGACCGAGCGCTTTCGTGTATTTTTCACACCTCTTCAGGGTCAAGTGATACAAAAATTCATTATTCGTTACAAAGACACCTCTGTGGCAGCAATACATAAACATAAAAACTATCGTACTACTATTTAAAAACTATTTGTCTAAAAATGTTATTTACAAGTAGTTCATCCAGTGTTTTTGTACATTCCCGGGGCTGCTGTTGATCAAATCTCCGCGATGTTTTTCTTTGATTATACATGATCAACAACATTTCGTTTTATGATGTCTTTACAGAACATGATCTCTTTTGCTTCTTTCCAATTCATAGTGTGGTTGCATTCATTCATATGTTGAAACAAACTGCTTTGCAATTATTCCCTGTTCTAACATTATATTTTAATGCTGTTTTTAAATCTTGTTTCGAGATCCTTTTCCACTTTGTCCCACGTACATTTTCTTGCACTGATTGCAAGGGATCTCATATATGCAGCCACTCTTCTGTAGAGGGGAATTCCTGATTAACAAATTCTTAAGTACATAGTTTCTTAAAAATGACATTAACATTAAATGGTCTCAACAGCCCAGGGATGGCCATAAACTGGTTACAGTATGGTAAAACAAGGAGGTTTTTCATATTAAAATCACTCTTACGACTAACTTCATAAATTTCTATCATTCCTCACAATTAAAACATCTAAAAACGCCAACTTGTTATCTACTTCAGTTTCCAAGGTAAATTTTATAGAAGGTACTAGGGTATTTAATGCTGTTAGGAAGCTCTCTTCATTTTTGTCAACAGGCCAAGCACAAAATATATCATCAAGGTACCTGACCCATAGGATACCTTTAGGAAGTATCCTTGGTAAGTACTTACTCTCAAAAAACTCCATGTAAAGGTTACTAAGTAATGGAGATAATGGATTGCCCATTATTGCCAGCTCCATGGGGGCCACTCGACTAGAGAGAATGGGAAATGATTCTAGGCATAGACAGTGATGACTATTTTCTGCGTGATCCCGTATGGCACTGAATGGTGGTTTTTGCTAAAAGCCTGCTTGTCCCACCAGATCCTCCTCCTAAGTGTTCGAACTATCGTTCACGTGCTTGGCGCTTTGGTTTTCCCTCGTAAATTGCATCACAGCAATTACACTGTATTTATAAACAACATGAGACTGTAGTTCTGGGGTACGATGTCTTTGTACTTAAACAAACCACCAATAGTATACTTAGGTTTGAACACTACCCTGACATTAAGTTGGGGATAAAATTCTCTTAAAAGTTTTAGTAGTCTAATTTTAACAGAAAACTCCCATTGCCATAGAAAAACAGTAAAATACAGCACCAATTTATTGGCTTTTGAAATGGAAACTTTCGGAACAATGACTTTTCTAGCTGTTTACCAACATATGTATCTATGAAAGCAATATTAAAACCGTTTTTGTGAAGCTTTCTTTTATAAACCTGAAAAAATATAAAAGGCACCGGTTACGAGTGTAGAGATAAAATTGTGTTTATAAAACTATAGGAGTGAAGAGTGAATGAAGAAAATTTAGTTGTGAGTTATATATATATATATATATATATATATATATATATATATATATATATATATTATATATATATATTATATATCTATATAATATATATATATATATAATAGTATATGATATATATATAGATATATATATATATATATATATATATCTATATATATATATATATATATATATATTTATATATTTATATAGATATATATATATATATATAATATATATATATATATATATATATATATATATATACATCTATATATATTCTCCGTTAAGAAAGAAACCGTAATAGATTTACTTTATTATACATCAAAATTAATTTTCGGATACTTATCTACTGTGCAACCCCCACCGCAATGGGCTAGCTACTTCATACCAATTCATATTTTTAGTCAACAGGAAATAATGGAGCTTAACAATGAATGCCTAAAGAGTTCCAAGTATTCTTGTAACAGAAACTGGCCTTTACCATCACTCGGGTAAATTACTAGAAGAGGTAAAGAAACATTTCGGAAAAGTGTCGTAATATCTCATGGCCAATTTTTGCTATTCTAATATAAGTAATTATTACGACATTAAATAAATGGATGCAAACATATTCTTCGTGTGTGTGTGTGTGTGTGTGTGTGTGTGACAAGCAGAGTTTACAACAAATATCGTCGCTTTCTGGCATCTCTCTGTCCCTTCGGGAGCCTCTTGTCCTTCCAAAGGAATTCCTTCGATAAGGTTCTTCATCAACCACTGAAGGAAGAAATCATTTTTTTTTCTCCGTGTGGCGATGACGAAGAACCTCTTTGAGTAATCAAGAGCCAAACAAGATGAGCTGATTAAGACAACCGAAGAAGATGGCGGCAGGATTCAGGCAGAGGGAACAAATTAAAACTCGCTTTTACAAAGAAGAGAAAAAAAGTTTGATCACAAATGTTCTGTCTGAGGTTTGTGCGCCTTTTCGATTTGTGAAGAACGGGTGTTGTGTTTTTCTATCGATTCCTATCCCCTATGGAACTACGTGAAAGAGATTCTTTGGAATTACCAAAAATATTCGGCATGAAGCACACATACACACACTTATGTGTAAGAATGGCGAATGGAAACCTATCTGTAAAACTTCTGCGTATGAAAACATTCAAATAACTCAGATTTTAGCATATGCTGGTTATCACTTAAATGTTGATTAGATTAACGCACGCCTCTCTCTCTCTCTCTCTCGCTCTCTCTCTCTCTCTCTCTCTCTCTCTCTCTCTCTCCATTAACAGTTTAGTCATTTAATAAAAACCTGGAAACTTTTGATTCATTACATACGTGTGTGTCTGTGTGTGTTTATGTATGTATGTGTGAAAGCATATATGTACACTCACATCCACACATTATATATGTATATATATATATATATACATATATATATATATATATACTATATTATATATCTATATATATATATATATATATATGAGTGACCAACCCGGCGGTGCCCGGGAAAGCTCTGGATGACAGTCTAAGTGTAGGGGAGGGAAAAGGGAAAGTGGATGGGGAAGGGGAGGGAAGAGGAAGAGGGGAGGGGGGAAGGTGTGGTGAAGGTCCGACTGAAAGTTCTACTTTTTTGTGCAAACGTTCACCCTTCGAACAGTTGCGGTGAACTGACAGTTATTACAGTGGTGAATGTCCCTTTTTCAAAGTACTACTATGATCACTGTCCCTTGTATCCAGCAATTACTGTATTGTCTGTCACCTTTAAAAGGGTTTTAATGTGAAGTCTGTACCTTTAACCAGGTATTACTGTGCTGTTCGTCCTTTTTATCTAGGTATTTACTGTGGTGACTGTCCGTTTTTATACAGGTTTTTGGTATTACTGTGATGGCTGTCCCTTTTATCCAGGTATTACTGTGATGACTGTCCCTTTTATCCAGTGCTACGTGGGTGACTGTCCCTTGTATCCAGGTATGACTGTGGTGACTGTCCCTTTTATCCAGGTATTACGTGGTGACTGTTCACTTTTATACAGGTATTACTGTGATGACTGTCCCTTTTATCCAGGTATTAATGTGGTGACTGTCACTTTTATCCAGGTATTACTGTGGTGACTGTCACTTTTTATACAGGTATTACTGTGGTGACTGTCACTTTTTTATCCAGGATTACTGTGGTGACTGTTCTTTTTATACAGGTATTACTGTGGTGACTGTCACTTTTATCCAAGTATTACTGTGATGACTGTCACTTTTATCCAGGTGTTGCTGTGGTGTCTGTCCCTTTTATCCAACTATTACTATGATGACTGTCCCTTGTTTTATCCAGGTATTACTGTAGTGACTGTCCTTTTATCCAGGTATGACTGTGGTGACTGTCCCAATTATCTCCTAAGAAGTGGGGGCAACATACTTTGATGGCGGGAGACGACTACTATTGCTGATCCCTTACTGGTAAAACTAAGGTTTTAGTGACTGCTTCGACCGTCTGATCACGAGGTGCTTTAACTGAATGACCAAATACTACTAAAAAATCTTAGGGAATCATTTTTCCCTCTGGCACGTGGTGGGGATTCTTGAAGAGTCGCTTGAATTCGATTTAATTGCAGTTTTCGTTTTCATACCAAGGGGTATGTCTGAGGGAATGTATGAACAGAATTTGGCTGAGAAAGTAAGAATGATGACACAATGCTATACAGTGAAAGATTGTGTGGATCAAATGTTTGTAATGGCACAGGTCTGAGAAAAGTGTCAAAGGAATAAATGGTGTCAAACATTGTTTGTTAAGAGCGATGAAACGTTTTATGATGAAAGAAAAAGAGCATGTTGCTATACGCACATGGGATGGATATAGTGGACTGGAGCTGAAATTAAAGTGGTTCTAAGATATGAACCGATCTAATGATGTATATATATTTATATATATATATATATATATATATATATATATATATATATATATATATATATATAATATTATGGTATTAGTGATAGAATTGCAGAATTGATTATCAAACTAAATAAGAAGTATAAACTGAAGATCATTCAAACGTATGCACCAACAACATCCCATACAGAGGAAGAAATAGAAATTTTTTATGAAGATCTGGAGATATCTTTGAAAAAACATAAGACTCAATTTACATTTGTTTTGGGTGATTCTAAAGCTAAAGTAGGTCAAAAGAAAAGAGGAGAATCAGCTGTAGCTAAATTCGGAGTAGGCACAAGAAATGACAGAGGAGACATGCTTGTAGAATTTGCTGAAAGGAACAATCTAAAAATCATAAACACTTTTTTAAAAAGGAACATAGAAAATGGACATGGAGAAGCCCAAACGGAGAAACGAAAAAACGAAATAGATTTTATTCTCAGTGAAAAAGTTAATTTAGTTAAAGATGTAACAGTGTTAAACAAGTTAAAGTCAAGCGACCATAGAATGGTGAGAAGTAAAATTTGTCTAGATCTAAGGAAAGAAAGAGAAAAACTAATTTTAAGAAAGAAAATAAACAAAACAAACTCCTGTAATAAAAGAAAATTCTGAGGAGTTTATTTTAGTTTAGGTGCTCTCAGTTACATGATGAAATGGAAGCAAGTAAAGAAGGAATGAATAGTAACTTTCAAAATGTGTATTGGAATCAACACAAGAGATAGTTGGAAAAGTTCCTAAACAAGATCAAGGATAACTATCAGAAAACGCCAAAAAATGATAAAGAAACGATTGGAAATGAAGGTAAAATCCAAGTGAGATGAAATAGAACTAGTAGAAACTATCCAAAACAATAAACAAACTAAAAACCCAAGACATTCGTAAACACGATCAGACCAAAATTGAGGAAACACTAAAGAAGGGAAGAAGCATCAGGTTGATGAAAAGAAGCCTTGGAAGGAACAGGGCGCCAATAAATATTTGCTTTGAAGGATAAAAATGGAAAATCAACAAAAGAGATGAAGTGATAAAATTGCTGAAGATTTCTATATAATGCTATACAATAGTGACATAGGAAATAACTTTGTCAATAGAAATAATGAAACACATGAGCCGGTACCTAAAGTAACTGTAGGAGAGGTAAAGAAAGCATTAAAAGACATGAAAAGAAACAAAGCAGCAAGATGAGATTGTCTAACAATTGATTTAATAATAGATGGAGGAGATTTCATGATAGCAAAACTCGCCGAACTTTACACAAAATGCTTGCAAGAATGCTCTATACCTACAGCTTGAAAAAAACTTTATAAAAAAAAAACAAAATTATCAATTATATTAATTCACAAAAGGAGACACAAAAGACCTGAAAAATTACAGCCAATGAGCTTACTCTCAATAATAATATAAAATATTTACGATGATCATTTTAGGACGAATAGAAAGACAGCTAGATTTTAATCAACCAAGAGAGCAGACAGGTTTTAGAAAGCGGGTATTCAACAACTGACCATATCCATGTAATTAACCAGCTAAAGGAAAAAATCAATAGAGTATGACAAACCACTATGCATGGCATTTGTAGACTATGAGAAAGCTTTTGATTCTGTCAAAACTCAGCAGTAGTGAAAGCCCTTCAAAAGCAAGGAAATTGATGAATCGTATGTTACAACACTTTAAGATATCTATACAGGTTTTACTGCAATCCTAAAACTACATTAAGACAGCGAAAAATTTCCGATTGTGAAAGGAGACCCATCTCTCCTAAATTATTCACAGTGAATCAGGAGAGGAATTACAAAAGATAATAGAAGATTTGAACAGGGAAAGCAGAAATGTAGGACTGAAAATGAATATGAGTAAAACTTAGATAATGTTCAATGAAAATGCAGAGACAACAAATAAGGGTTATGGACGAACCTCTAGAGATTTCTATTGGATATACGTATTTAGGACAGACAGTAAATGTTTCCCCAGGACATGAGACCGAAATTAAAAGAAGAATAGGTAGGGATGGAAATGCATTTGGTAAACAAAACGAGACTATGAGAAGTAAAATGTCACTTTCTCTAAAAAGAAAAGTATTCAATCAGATGCTCCTACCAGTATTAACTTATCCATCAGAAACTTGGAGCCTTACTAAAGCCTTAGAACATAAGCTAGTTACAACTTAAAGAGCTATGGAAAGAATAATGATGGGAATAACACTAAGAGACAGATAAAGAGCAACATGGATACAAGAGCAAACTAAAGTAGAGGATATTCTAACAAAACGTAAGAAAAAGAAATGGACGTGGGCAGGACATACAATGAGAATGCCAGATATAATAGGTGGACGAAAAGAATAACAGAATGGGTCCCTAGATATTGCAAACGAAGCAGGGGAAGGAAAAGATGACGAAGGATTGACGGGCTAAGAATATTTGTGGGTATAGACTGCCATAGAAAGACCATAAACATAAAAGGCGAGAGTGGAATAAATATATATATATATATATATATATATATATATATATATATATATATATATATATATCGGTGTGTGGGTGTGTGTGTGTGTGTGTGTGGTGTGTGTGTGTGTGTAACTGTGTATGTAGAATCTACGGTCATTTTTACCTGATACATACGTTATTGTAATAGCCTCTAAACCTCTCGAATTCTTCGCGCTTTTTTGGATACGCTTGTCACAACAAAGGATTAAGATCCAAGTGCAAGAAATATGAAGAAATTATGATGTCTTGTAGCGGGAAACGGCCATCATAATTTCGCAATATTCTTGAACTTTGATCTAAGGCGTTTGTAGTGACCACCATATCCAAAAAATCGAGATTTCGAGAAGTTAATAGGGCAGATTGTGGGTATTACAATTATACACACATACACACACACAAACGGATATATTGATGCACACACACACACCACACACACACACACACACACACACACACATATATATATATATATATATATATATATATATATATATGATATATATATATATATATATATACTATATATATATATATATATATATATATAATATATATATATATATATATATATATATATATATATATATATATATATATATATATATATATATATATATATATATATATATATATATATATATATATATATATATATATATAATATATATATATATATATATATATATATATATATATATTATATATATATATATATATATATATGCAGTGTGAAGCTGTAAAGGTCAATAGATAGAAAGATAAACGACAGAGCAGTTTGAAACAAATGCAAAGGTCTTAAACATGGCATCCCAAATAAATTGCGAGGATCTAACAATATTACCAGGAGAAATTGCGTCCCGAGACACGTAAGAATTCACGAAGATGAAAATCAATACAGCTAATTCAAGTAATGCTTCGATATGACTCAAACGATTTCGGGAGAATTAATTCGAATTTCAAAGGATTTTCTTGGCAATGGAAGACCCTGTGGGCAACGGCATGCCATCAATAAGCCAATATAAGATAAATGGACGCGATGTACGAAATTGGAG
The DNA here is from genome assembly GCF_015104395.2 of Macrobrachium nipponense. Taxonomy (NCBI): domain Eukaryota; kingdom Metazoa; phylum Arthropoda; class Malacostraca; order Decapoda; family Palaemonidae; genus Macrobrachium; species Macrobrachium nipponense. The sequence continues at coordinate 127,392,826 of NC_061107.1, read as the reverse complement.
GAATAATTACTCACCATTCAAAAACAGATTTACAGGTCTGCAATTGAATACCTTATGGGTATTGAATGTGTCAAGGATATAAATATCCATCAATATCTCGCTGTGGGTGATTGCGTCGTTTTTGGAATACCAAACCGAGGATTTATCTCACTTTTCTCACTAATGTTTCCAAGCATTCGGTACTATATTAAGATATACCTTTATCATACTATGTAATCCATCTCAAATCGAATAATAGAGATAAAGAAAAAGCGACGCCGAAAGAGAGATGAATATGATACCATACGTTTTTGCATACTCTGTTTGCAGAATCCCTCAGCTCATGTGCAGTCGAGAGTGATTAGTCTAATGGTATATCATTACAGTTACGGTAAACTGGGTCACCGATTGCATCCCGCCTGATGAGAAAACATTCCTAATGAACGCGCCCGTTCTGTTCCAGGTTTTCTCATTTCCAGATTCATTGAGTTCTTTCACAGACGAGGCTGTAATTCAAGGTTACCCTCAGGAAGACGGACGATCAGTCATCTTCTGGAAGAGGGGACAAACAAATGAGAGAGAGAGAGAGAGAGAGAGAGAGAGAGAGAGAGAGAGAGAGAGAGAGAGAGTTATTACCACATGAAAACAATCGCAGGATCGATCATCTCTGGTTTTTCAACAGTAGTGATTGATCCTCTGATCGAGGCAAAGCATCCTTTTCATGCTGTAGATAACACTTTTTAACTGCACTTTCATATTTGACTTGTGTATTGAACTTACGCCTAGAGGCCCCCTCAAAAAGTAGTAGAAGAAAAAAAGAGTAAATATTTACAAACAAATTAAATTTTAAGAATATCAATGAGAGACAAATAGAAAACTAGGTTATTCATGTGATGCAGTGCGACAGGTCACTTCTTTGTTAACTGTACAATCGTTTTTGGGCTAATCAAAGCTTATCTAAAAATCGTC
>NC_061107.1:127344378-127386878 GCF_015104395.2 Macrobrachium nipponense | reverse complement strand
CTCTTACAGATGGATGTATTATTTAGGAATGAAATCACGATGCGGTTTAGAGCAAGTGGGAATGCAGGACCCCTGTTGAATACATAATCAGCTTCGCGGTTGCCAAGGAATGTGATGAGCATGAATAAACACACACACACACCTATATATATATATATATATATATATATATATATATATATATATATATATATATATATATATATATATATATATTAGGGATGCACCGATACCTGTTACCTCCATATTACTGTTATTTAGGAGAATATATATTGTTACTACATTCATTCTTGTTCTCTGGTTATCGTATATTAAAGGTTTAAAAGTTGAAAGGTCCCATATAATAGGGTTATTTATAATCTGCACATGTCTAATTCCAAGCTGCAGCAGTAGCAGTACAATAACTCATTACACCATTCACGCATACCATACCTGTGCTGCACATGTTAAATAGTTCCCAACTCCAACAGAAGGGTAATTACTCATTGCTCACAGAGATAGACATAGCCATAGGTAATTAAAATTAGAATTACAAAATTGTTAAATACACTGTACAGTATTAAGACACCAGCTGTTTTTTAAAAAGAAACAATGAACCTATATACAATGATATGCCTGTATATAGTTTGTTTGGTAGGCTTTGTTAATATATAGAGGCACTTCCCAGTTTACGACGGTTTCTACTTATAACGTTCCGAGATCATGATGCTTTTCAATTATATTCATCAGAAATTATTTCCGGGGTTATCTGACGCTTGTGACGCCAATCCGACGGAAGAATATGACTTCAAAAAGGCAAAATAATAAATATTTGAAGTTTTTTTTAATGAAAAACACAATAAAAATTGAGTTTGCATAGTTTTCAATACAACCAAAGCATTAATAGTAAGGTTTTCTTAGGATTTTTTAATGATTTTCGATGATGTTCCGGCTTACGATGCGTCTTAAGAACGGGACCCCCGTCATAAAGCGGGACTGCCAGTACACTTTAGTTAGCCTAGAGGGGTGTTTTTAAATTCCTATACTAATGACAAAGGTATCGGCTGGTATTGGCAAGAAATTCGCTGATACTGACACCGATAGCACAAAAAAACTAGCTGATACCACCGATACCGATACTTTGGTACATCCCTTAATATATATATATATATATATATATATATATATATATATATATATATATATATATATGTATGTATGTGTGTTTGCCATCATATATACATACATTCATGCATACATATATACACGTGGTTGTGTGAGTGTACCTGCACAAGCAGCAAATTCCTGATACCAATATAACTGCTGCATTGGTTTATAAACTGATATTTCGAAAATAACATGTATATTATATATGTGCATATACACTTTTAAGCGTTAAACTTTCTCCTTCAATAGGAATGACCACAACAGCTGAATCAAGGAAGCACTCCCTGGGAAAAAACTACCATATTGTCCATTTCATAAACCTCTACAGGAGGTTCATCAGCAAACGATGAACACTCCTACACACACACTGTCCCTTTTACCTTTACTCTCTACAGATACTTTCTTCCAGAAAGCTTAGGGCCTTCTCTTCCAAAATCTCCTACATGATGGTCTTTTCGGCTGTCTTTAAGTCTTTCTCTCTTTCCTTCCTCGCAAATCTTCCTGATTACTTATATAACACTTCATTCTATCGTCTTTTCTTCTTTCAACATAACCGAAAATCCTCAAACCTCTCTGGGCTAGGTTTTCACTTCTGCTAGAACTTTTACATCTTCTTCCTATTTAGCATATTTCTCGCACTTGACTTTTTCTTGTCTACCATATACTAAGAGGTAGATCTCAACAACATTTCGTTTTTTCTCACATTCAGCTTCCACAACGAAGATTCGTGTCAACTTTGCCTTACGAAAACCTTTCTAAGACCCATGTGGCCTTCCACTTTCAGTATTCCGCACATTATCTTAATTAACATCCAACTGTCATACCATGTTGGTGTTCACTTTTTCATTTTCTCGCCTTTTTTGTTTCCCTTATATCACTCTTGCTAACATTATTTTCAAATATTCTCACATTACAAATAAACTTACTTATCACCAACTGACGTATCTCTGCCCTTTCAATAATTTAACACTGATCTGTAAACATCTGCTACCCAAATTTATGATCATTTCATGTTTTTATTCCACAACTGTGTGTCTGCATTTTTTTTAACTTCTTTAGATGTACCTTTTAGTCACGAAAATATTGATGAGAAGAAAGACGAGAACAAAATAATATTGTACTGGAACCTTCTATACATAAAACCAATCAATCTGAAATCCTTATAAGACTTGAAACCGCTCTCCACAAATCACCTACTTCACCATTCACCCTCGTCACCATGCAATGCATATCAGTCCATTCTATCTGGAGATAAAGTTTTTCTTCGTCACTTTCAGTCTTCTTAGACAACTGATCCATGATACAATACTGACCCGCCTTCTTTTCCTGCCTCCGCTTATACTGCTCTAACTTTATTAATCCATCTGAAATCTGTCTTATTTCCTCAAAAATAATGCTACCATGCACTCTCTGCGTACATTTCATAATGGTATATCCAGTTATTCCTATTGTCATCTATATTACCTCCCTCCTTACAACGGGACAATAATTAATCCTCTTGTTCATTTGTCTTGGAACCTTCCCTCATTCAGACCGGTTACGCATCCTGGTCAGGTCTCACTTACACTGTCACTACCATACCTGAGCATCTGCCCCTCAACCCTGCCCTCTTGCCTTTCATCAATCTCTTACCTACCCTTCATACATCCTCAGCAGATACTTCCACAAGTATCTCAAATGATAAATGAACTTTTTCGACACGTGTTTTAGACAGGTGCGGTTCCATTTTCCTTGAATATCAAAAACTCACTCACCCACAGGAATATTTTCCCATTAGAGCATCTCTTAACTTGCATGTTATAGTATAAAGAAATTCATTCCTCATCAGGTTTCCTCTCTATGTTTTCTTCCTACCACAACGACTTCATTTCCCTCTCGAAAAGTATTAGCTCAAATTGGCCCCTGTATTTTCGTAACTTTTTCGTTTTTCTCAATCACTTCTTGGCTTTGGTATCCACCTTCTACTATATCTGAACCCGATTTTCTCTTATGTTATAAAAATCCCTTTAAACAATACCCGTTATTTGCATCAAAAACACTATAATTTCATCATCCAGCCGCTTACGGCTTTTATTTTACGAAGTTAGATGCACTAGCTTTACATGATAGCTCAGTTTGTACATGTCTCTCAAAATCCTCCCATCAAAAGGTCTTTTGTTCATAATTTTTCGTATCTTCAAAATCACTTTATTGAATTGCATAGTATATGGATTAATTTTCAATCTTTCCTTTCAAACTGAAACTGTGTTTTCTAACTCAATGTCTTCTAAGAATGTGTGTGTGTTTTATTTAATTTATATTCACAAACACTGGTGTATCTTTTCTTATTTTCCATATACTGTTAAATGTCTGCTCGTATAATGAGATTTGCATAGGCTCTTAAAGATGGGTGTATTATTTAGGAATGAAATCACAATGTGATTTTGAGCCAAGCGGAAATTCAGACCTCTGTTGAATACATATTGCAAGCAAGTTTAATGGCTGCCATATAAGTTGACACGCAAGCGTGGGACGAAGAGGTCACTGAACTCTGCCCTTCCTCAGGGTCGATAACTTAACCCATTGCTAAACTCTAAAGGGTAGTCCTATATCCTTTTAAGACCTTTTCAGGTAATAATTATACTTAGTTGTGTGATAAGATAATTTTCCCTTTCTCCTCCTACTCAAATCAGCATATTTTTTTCCAACTGAAACTGCACAGAAAGGCACAAGAAACTAACGCTTTATGATCTTCATATGTTTGGTTTCTGAGGCCTGTGTCTTTTTCAAATTCATAAATGCGCATTCACTGTCTATACATGTTTACATGCATATGTCTGTTTGTGTTGTATTTACAAGTCAGTTCCGTTGCATGCATGTTTGCTGTTTGCATGCGTTTGAAGGTCATTATTTATATGATCAAAGAGAAATGCCATTTTGGCAGACATTTTACAGTTCTTTTTACGTGTTATCAAAGACTTTTCCATATTTAAGATAAGTCATATATTAAAGTCGTCTTTAAATCTTGGCTGAATACCTCACCTATATTATGTCATGGAGTTATTCTTAATGCTGTGTGTATTAGATACACGTAAAGTGAAAATAGATCATCCTCCCCCCTCCACTCTCTCTCTCTCTCTCATATAAACAAATTCACAATTAAAGCCTACAAAAATTTGTGAAGTTGCTCAAAAGGGAAACGGAAAGAACATAAGGTATATGCTAATTATAGTTTAAACCAAAATGGATAATGAGACTGAACCAATATGGAACATCACCTTAAGCACATGACTCGGAAAATGCATTTGATATCAAACTCTAGGAGCTATGCTAAAAAAAGAATACGAACGTATGCAAGCTGACTAATCAGCCAATCACACCCGAACGCGGGCAATAACGATCTTGGAAGCCTGTTTGATTAGGTCCTTTGGTTCTCTCAAGTAGCAGGAGCGGGGCGGAGGGAAGACGTTGCTGGCGTCACCTAATTGAACGCGCCACTCGACTCCTCTACATTATTAAACTAATGGCCTGGCTGTGGACATTGTGTGCCACGCTCCTCAACCCCTAGGGTAATTAGAAGCAAAATGGACTGGGTGCCGGTGCTAAGGCGTTATGGCCTCCAAACTGAGAGCCAATTATGAGCTAAGATAACTGGAGACAAGCACTGTCTTGGGAGGCCGCTCTGAGTTTCAAGGACTCCTGAATCCGCTACAGACTCACAGACCTTCGGCGATAACTTTGGCAATTCATTAGGTTTAGAAACACTTGGCACACTGACTACGAGACATAATATTAATTAATAATACTGTCACATAAACACAGCGTGCTCTTTAGTTAAATGACAAAACACAAAATAAACCTCAAGAAACTAACGCGGAAAAAGGTATTCTTAAACGCTTTCAAGTAAGCAAAAGGGGTGGGTTCCCTCCATAACTTGCATAGTGACGATACGATAAAGCCTAAACCAAACGCAGAGTAAATAAACGTTATTTACAGTTTCTAGAAAAGCTCTACAGAATACATACGGAATGCAATATAAAATTTAGGTCAAAGGTTAAGCGCTGGAATCTGAGGTCATTCAGCACTGAAATCTTAAACTGAAAGTAAAAAGGTTTGAAAGAAGTAACAGGACGAAAATCTCGCACTTGCAATTGTTTGGACAGGGAGCAAAGTAAGATGGGAGAAATAAAATAAAAAGAGAGGTACGGTAACAGGAAGAAAGGGACTGCAGCGGATGGCCGAAGGGACGCTGCCAAGAACCTTAAATAATGCCCACAGTATACCGCGTGAGGTGCGCTGACGGCACCATCCCCTATGGGCATACGTAAAAAGTATGAGTTCTTCCAGTTCTATTTTTTTTTAATTTTAAAATGTATGCAATAAATTTCCAGCCTCATTTTCCTCAAAGACAACACACATTTTCCAGCCCTAGAGAGAGAGAGAGAGAGAGAGAGAGAGAGAGAGAGAGAGAGAGAGATAAAGTTCACAAAAATTCATCTGGTAAAGGGATGAAGTCGTTTTAAATTCGAAGATTTTACTTAGCTGTAAAGTTATAAATACTGTCTGCATTGCCATTTATGTTACTGGTAAAAATTCGTCAACTTCTACTACAGCTATAACTTGTAAAGAAAATCTAAAGAAATCTTAATTGGAAAACTTTCGAATCAATATGTATTACTGTGTTAACTTTATTGGTAGATTAAAAATTAATTTTTTTGGCAGATTGCATTCATTTCTTTGCACAGTTCAAACAGATGCTGGGAATTAATTGTTAAAACCCATCACAGAGAAACTGAACACGTCCTAAAATTGCTATTTACATAACAGAGAGAGAGAGAGAGAGAGAGAGAGAGAGAGAGAGAGAGAGAGAGAGAGAGAGAGAGAGAGAGCTAATCTTTAAAAGTGTTGAGAGCGATTTGATAGGAAATCTGAAAGGAAAAATAACCAAGTGCAAAGTAGAACACAACAATTTAACGACCACGACGAAACAAAATAAATGGCTTCATTCACACGCAACCTCCTCAAGGCTCCGTCATCCTGATTTCCTCCCTCCCCCTTTTATCATTCCCTCCCTCACCAATATCCTTTCGTTCCTCCGCTGTCATTATATCCTACAAACCACGACGCCCCCTTCCAAAAGATCCTCTTTCCCTCACTGCCAGCGCCACCTTTGCAATTCCGTCATCCTCTATCACTTTTCCACCACTATAGCTTCCTCCCCTTACAGGACTTGTTTCTTTACAACCAGAGTCCTATGCCCTAACCATTCCCTTTTTTTTATTTATTACCAATGCCTCCTTCATCTCAACTCATTCCCTGTAAAGCAGATCCTCCTTCACCGTCATCACCAATGTTTCATTTCTCAATTCAATTTTAGCCTTTACAGGTCCATCCTCCACAATCATACAATCATTTATCCCAGAAATAGAGGATGGTTTAATGAGAAAATAAATGGGCTGACATCAGAACAATAATGGGTGTCCCTAAAAGTAAACGCAACTGTTTCGTCCTCAACTACCCTTGGGCGTACTTGAGAGCGTCTGGAACTTACAGACGAGCCCCTAAAAGAAGATGCGCTCTCACATCTTTACGAAGATTAATAATGCGTTATAATTCCTCACACAGAGATCCAACGTTTACTGGAAAATAAACTGCAATAAACGAATAGAGAAGAAGAATTCATCGTATTGTCCCTCAAAAGGTAAAAAAAAAGGTCCTTTCGCCAAGAAAGAAAAGGTGGTGTCTCGAAGACCAGAAACAAAGCAAATAAATATACACTCAATTAAACAAATGACAAAAGGCATCAGCGCTTTTGCAAGTCTTCAGAATCGATGCTAATTCTCTTCCACGTTCTAGAAAACTAATCACGCTCAGAAAGATAACTGACACGATAATTAGTCCTTATTAAGATAAATTAATGCAAACAGACATTTCCAAGAGAATTGTCTTTAGTCTCTGACAACAAAACCATTTAGTAATTTTCGTAATCACTGACCGCATAAGTCACAATAATCACCATGGCTTTGTTAATGCGATAAGAGGGGGTACTATAGTTATCTGTAATTGGCTGTCATTACCAGCATAACTGAACCCTTTTACACTCAGTATACTGCCAATAACCAAGAAAGGATTAAAACTTTTCATTCAGCTGTCACAATTCACAAGATATCTTTAATAAGGTTTTTATGTTTCTTTTACTTACAGAAAGTTTGCTACTATGAGATTCAGGGTCTCTGTAACACGGTTTTTTTGGACTTTGCTCCTTGTCAAAGAATCGGATGTAGCTGAAAGTTGTCATATGTATATTTTACAACCACACACAAATTTTGTCAGCATTATCAATAACCTAAACCCGATAGTTTTAATTTTTATAGAGTAAAATTGATCTAGCCGACGCCATGGCCAATGATTACGAGCCAAGAGTCGAAAAACATTCATTACGTAAGCAAGGTAAACACGCCTTTTGACGAAATGTTGCCCCGCCCATCCACCAGACAGAAACTCCATCGGCTCTGAAACCCAAAGACTTTATGAATGGCGGAACGATACATAGATGTGGGTGGGGTATCAGTGCTAGCGTAGTAATACTACTGTAGCAGTAGTGCCGCAACAGTATAGCAGTGATATACATGAATTAAACGTTTAGGCCAAACTGCTGGGATCCTTGAGGATCATTTAGCACTTCTTACAACTAATCGAGAAATTAGTTTTTATAGACAGATGTTAAATTTTCTAATCCAACAGTGCCCATGGTAGCCTTCAGTGTTATCCTGAATTATAACGAGGCGAAAGTGGGTGGAGCCTCATGAAGTCAGTCATCATTCTGACGATAATTATTGGTGAAGGTTTAAAGCCAATATATGGTACCGGCTGTTTTTTTTTTTTTTTTTAGTAAATAGGTAGATAGCCAATAAATAAAAATTGCTTGACATTGGATATAGCAGTTATCAAATCAAGCTTGTCTACTATGTTTTTGAAAATTACCAGCTATTCCCTACATCTTGTCAATTTGACTGTGACCTATAAAGTAGACTGTAATAATCTTAGAAACCTATTTTGGGAGTTAGACTAATAATCGAAGTGTTTTTGAATTTAATAACATATTTTGTTGGTTTGTTCATTAAGACAATTATCAGTGGAGAGGTTCTAGAGTTCATAAAGGTGTACTGCTTTGCTTGTATTTAAATTTGTATGGCATTGTTGCCAGAGGTTTAGCCTTCGTTACGTATAGCCAATCATCCATCGAGAAAGAGGGAAGAAATGCCGTCATAAGTTACGTAACGAGTGCGTTCGAAACCTTTTCTCTGAGTAAGTTGGCCCTCCGTCTTCAAAAAAGGTCACTTTTACATTATAAGTACCAAATTTATTCAACCTACGTAATGCAGAATACAATCAAAATTTATGTGTAGATATAATATGTATTCTGAATAAGCGTTATATTTATGAAATGCATAGATAAAAAGTTATTGCGAAAAAACCGTGTTACAGAGGCCCTGAATCTCATAGTAGTGAGCTAATGTATTGGGTAAAGCAGGAAATCTTTCGAGGCTAAGATGTATCGTATCTTTATACCAAATGGGTTCTTTTTTTTTCTCAGGAACATTATATAGATGTCATTGGTCTTTGACGTCCAGTATCTAAGCTAAAAAGCATCATTTATACTTTACAATTACAAATTTGAAGAGTTTCTGTGTGAACTATAACAACTAAAAGTGACAGAAGTTTACGGTACCTAACAGGATCTATATCATAATAAGTCATGACGTCAAAGAGGTATTTGTCTGAGAATACAGGAATAAGCAATGGCTCATAATTGTCGCTTTTTTGCATCTTCGAATACAATATGCATAATGGTGTATTTAAAGTAACAGGTGTTGCAGCACAATACACAGTACTTAAAGCCAACGAATCCAGCACCTCACTGCCCACCTTAACTAATTAATTTGGAAATTAATGAAGATTATAATGATATTTCCCTCAACTTGGAATGATCTTAGTCAATTTATCTTTTTTAACCATACGTTTATGACCTTTGTTTTAAGACTTTTCTTTTCCTTAATTTGTCCTATTTTTTTCTTCTGTCAATCAAGACATTCGTCAAGAAGAAAGTATATTTTCCAATGAAATTCTGAGGTTAGGGACACTTCTGAATCCTTGGACCTGTCATTTATCTAGAAATATTTTGATTTAGTTTATACAGTCGTTAACCCTTTAAATCCCATAAACATCAAATATCTATTAACATTTTAAATATCTCAAAACTGTCATCCCTTTTTACTATCAAAATATTAGCAAACTCTAAGCCTCCATATTCCTCGGAAAGCTTTTAACGATCCAGCAATCTTTAACTTTCCTAAACACTTAACTCTAAACTGTTCACCTTAAAAAAAAAAATAAATAAAAAAAATAAAAAAAAAGTCTTTAACTTTCCTAACACAATTAACCCTCTAAACTTTCATTAACCTTCCAAAACAATGAACCATCAAAACACTTTACACATTTCAAACTCCTTCAGCACTTTGACATCTTTAACATCCTAAACTACCGGAATACTTCAAAACTGCTTACAGTCTTAACTCTTAAACACACATTAACTGACCGACTTTAATCCTTCAGCAATTATCCACTTTCACAACTCTTTAATCTTTTATAACCTCCAAACAGTTTAAATCCCCTTACACTTGAAAACCTGTTAACCTTTCAAAATAGCTCCACAGTTTAAACCCCCTTAACCCCTCAAAAAAATAAAAAAAAAAAAAAAAAAAAAAAAAAAAAAAAAAAAAAAAAAAAAACAAACAAAAAAAAAAAAAAAAAAAAAAAAAAACAAATACAAAAAAAAAAACAAAGAAAAAAAAAAAAATGAAAAAAAAAAAAAAAAAAAAGAAACAAAAAAATAAAAAAAAAAAAAAAAAAAAAAAAAAAAAAAAAAACAAAAAAAAAAAAAAAAAAAAAAAAAAAGAAAAAAAAAAATAAAAAAAAAAAAAAAAAAAAAAAAAAAAAAAAAAAAAAAAAAAAAAAAAAAAACCAAGAAAGTAAAAAAAAAAAACAAAAAAAAAAAAAAAAAAAAAAACCCTTTAACTTTTTAAAACCACCAACCAGTTTCAATCCTTTTAAACCTCAAAACCCTTTAACCTTTTAAAACCTACACTTCAAAAACCCTTTAACCTTTTTAAAACCTACACTTCAAAAACCCTTTAACCTTTTACCTACACTTCAAACCTTTAACCTTTTAAAACCTACACTTCAAAACCCTTGACCATTTTAAAACCCCCAGAGTTCATGTCCCCTTACACTTTAAAAGCCTTTAACCTCCTACAACCTCCAGACGGTTTAAATCCGTTACAATTCAAAACCCTTTAACCTTTTAAAACTCCCAAAGATCAAGTCCTCTTACACTTTAAAACCCTTTAACCTCCTAAAACCTCCAAACAGTTTAAATCCAATTACAATTCAACACCCTTTAACTTTTTAAAACCTCCAAAAAGTTCAAATCCCTCTTACACTTCAAAACCTGTTAACCTTTCAAAACCTCCAAACATTTTAAATCCCCTTAAACCCACAAAACCCTTTCATCTTTTAAAACCTACAAAAAGTTTCAATCCCTTTAAACCTCTAAACCTTTTAATATTTTAAAACTTACGACCAGTATAAATTGCTTACACTTCAAAACTCTTTACCATTTTAAAACCCCCAAAGTTCAAGTCCCTTTACACTTTAACACCCTTTAACCTCCTACAAATTCCAAACGGTTTAAATCCCTTACACTTCAAAACCCTTTAATCTTTTAAAGCCTCCAAGTTTAAATCCCCTTACACTTTAAAACCCTTTCATCTTCTAAAACCAAAGTTTAAATCCCTTTACACTTTAAACCCCTTTAAACTTTTTAAAAAATCCAAACACTTTAAATCCCGTAACATTCCAGACCCCCATAACGTTTTTAAAACCTCCAAAAAGTTCAAATCCCCTTACATTCGAAACTCTTTAACCTTTAAAAACTTCCAAAAAGTTTAAATCCCCTTACATTCGAAACCCTTGAAAACCCTTATCTCCTTATTGGAATCTGATGCCTCAACACTCACGCCTGGCGAGCAAAGGAAGGAGAGTCCCTCTCGCAGTTCTATCGTTCTTGAGGGCAATTCTCCCAACGTGCAAACACAATTTTAATCTCGGGATTTCGGTTCAAGGGTGATAAAAAATTAAGAAAGAAGAGAAGTAAAGGGCAGATGAGGCTTAACGGAAGGAGAGCAGGAAGAGAAAGAATAGGAAGAGGTATGAAAGAGATTAAATGAAGCAAAAAAGCGAAGGAAAAAATAAATAAAAAAAGCTGTTATTAAACTACTACTTCACAAGGTCCAGTTAGTGGTTGTGAAACCTGAACTTTAACTAAAGTCACGGTAGCAGCTTTCTTTTCCCATTGGGCAGTTAGGATATTTTGATGAAAAGGAAATAATATAATTCTAGTTTGTGTTCGAAAGCTTGAATCATCTTCTTTTATTGATACATCTCAAAGATCTAATGGGATGTGAAAGGCAACTGATGATGTGATAAGAGTTTTGAATATGTCCCTGTTACTATTCAGTATTTGACCCATAACTGCTTATTTAGGTATTCATTATAACTATTGAGGAAGTGGAGATATGAAAGGGTTATAAATTAGAGTTACTTGATGGTAAGAAACTCATAAATTATGAGTTTATGATTATACCTTTGTATCTTGTAGCTACACAGCCAGATTCTCATATAAGTATTTTTCTGTTTATCTGTAGATACTCACACATCCATATAGTAAAGGCTTAATGATATGACATTCTATTCTTCATTTTCACAGTGAAAATATAATCTCTATATAATATTTCACGTTTTAAGTCCAGTGGCAAAAGTAATATATATATATATATATATATATATATATATATATATATATATATATATATATATATATAAAATGCATGTGTGCTTACACACACACACACACAAATATATATAATATATATATATATATATATATATATATATATATTATATATATATATATGTATATAAAAACCCGACAAAATCTTAAATCTGTGTCCCTGCCGTAACATGGTAAAGGAAGAATGACAAGAAACACACACACACACACAGACCGGTCATAGATCCGTTCGATTTTATGGTCCACTTCCTGCGCCTTGTTCGAAGATGCAGGAAGTGAGCAGGAAAAATAAATAAGATTTCAGTTTATGAAAATAGGGGTTGAGGCAGAAAGGGGGAAGGGGGGGACGAATTCGGTATTGGCAAACAGCAAGGTCGTTCGTAGTACCGTCCTCCAGCACGAATGGTGAAGCAATAAGTGGCAGTTATCAAACGTAAAATTCCCCGCTCATTATTGCTATTTCTAACAGTGTCTTCTTTCTTTCAATTCCAAAACATTCACGTTTATGTTTTTTTTTGTTTTGTTAAGAACCGAAATTCAATCTCTTCTTTTTAATTTCTACTCAGCTTCCAATTCTTCTCTCATTATTCTCCTAACTTCCTTTCATTAATATCTTAAATACATATCATATCTCATCATCACCACGATGCCAATGCCCTTCATTTTCACTCTTACCTAAACTTACGTTACATTCATTTCTAATGTAACTAATTTTTTTTTATATCATAGCTTCCTCAATTTCTAAATTTTGTGCAAAGTTACAATGCTATTTGGGACCAGGTACATGGATACTGAATGTCAGTACGGACGGTGAGAGAATCTGGACCATAAAATCGAACGGATCTATGACCGGTCTGTGTGTGTGTGTGTTTGTTGTCATTCTTTTTTTAGCAAAGATTTGGAATAATGGCGAGGAAAGAGAAGAGTCACAAAACAGGTTAAAGAATAATGTAGCAGCGTTTGTGCATAGTATTGGGAAGATACTTCAGTGTCTACGGAAGCCGAGGTTGAAATATATGAACGAGCTCTCAAATAGAGAAATATATCGGTAACTGAAAGAGAGGTAAAAGGGCTAATGTAGGTGAAATGCTAGAACAGCGTCTTTGAGATGGTCTGGTCATGTAGGAAGATTGTAATATGGTACGAAGTATTGAGAGTGAGGTGGGGAGTTATGATGAATCGACTATTTAAAAGGGGTGAGAAAAGTAGGTGTCTCAGTATTCCAACATAGATGGTCACTGAACTTTCTTTTTCTGGGGTCACTGCGTGTAAGAGGAAACGGATTAATCTTGAATATACGTCTATACGAGTGTATATATATATATATATATATATATATATATATATATATATATATATATATATATATATATATTTGGGGAACGAACCCGGTGTTTCTAGTGAAATTCCAGGGTTCGCTCTCGATGTAAGTCAGAAATTTATTATATGCGTACATAAATATACGATATACTTTAAAATTATAATTATATTAGATATATATATATATATATATATCATATATACATATATATATATGTATATATATATATATATATAAAGATGTGTGTGTATGTGCATGTGCGTGCGTGTTTGCGTGTCTACGAACGTACATACATCCATACAAAAACACAAACGTGTACGAATACCCGCACGCACACACACACAAATTACACACATACACACACACACACATATATACATAAATATACTTAGATATATATATATTATCTCTATATTATAATATATAATAGAGAATTATATATATATAATATACACATATGGCACCCTGTCTTGGAAATCTCATCTCCAGAATTTTACCCAAAAAACCAACTTATGACTCAAACCCCTCCTTACTAAGAAAAAAAAAAACTTTATCCTTTAAGAAAAGAAAAAAAAAAAACCACACGAGTTCATTCACCCCGTCTGCTTCCCTGCAACAACATAATTAACCTGTGGCTTATTACCGGCCCCGATTCTCCTTTGTTTCTCCGCTACCCACCTCGATGAGTTCGAGGGATACAATGAAAACTGATGCAGTCGATGTTCGCTTCTCGGCAAGCTTCTAATTCCAATAGAAGAACACTTAGAGTAATTGAAAAGCAGACACGCCGCAACAAAAGGAGATAAATCGGCCATGGAAGCGTTTACTGTATTATTATCACTCGGTCATTACAATACAATGCGTCCTTTATGGCAGAGAACAGAGCCACATTAACGTTGGAGGATTCATGTTTGGATAATGTTATGTGAAGTAAGTGTTCTTATTATTATTATTATTATTATTATTAGTATTATTATTATTATTATTCACAAAGAAAAGCCCTGATTCAAGTAAGAGTTCATTATTATTATTATTATTATTGTTGTTATTATTATTATTATTATTATTATTATTATTATTATTATTATTATTATTATTATTATTATTATTATTATTATTATTATTATCATTATTAACCAGAAGGTAAACCAATATTATTATGCTATGAGAATACATGGTCCACCAACTTCAAATTCAAGCTTCTATAGAAGATACAGAAGCATTTATTAAAAAAATGAATATAAAAAAAAACATTCATAAAATAACAAATAAAGAAGTAAAAATATAAGTAAATAATTAAAATAAAACGTGAGTTGCTCTATGGTAGTGATATATTAATTTAGAAGTCTATCATTGTAAAAAGAACATGCACGTGTAGGGAAAGGGAAAGTACATGGGGGAATATTTTAGAATGAAAATTGGAGGACTGAAAATGGTTCGTTATTTCGTAAAGTTCTCCAAATGAAAAACAAGAGATGTACGAATTCTGAACCATCCAAATAATTGCCTTTGTATACATTTAAAACAAAATAGAAAACATGGACAAAAAAATTTGTTGTTCTGAGCTAAAATTTTTTTGTTTTTCCCTTTTATTTCCGATGCTCCCAAATCATATATGTATATACATACAGATGTTCACAAATCATATATATACATACATACATACTATACATACATACATACATACATATATATATATATTATATATATATATATATATATATAAAAATTTATATATATATAATATATATATATATATATATATATAACTATATACATATATATATACATACATGTATTAAGACAATACATTTAAGTTGTGATGTGATGTGCTGTGACATTTCTTAGAATGTAGAAGTCATCGATTTAGCTTCTCCTTGGAGACAGTGCTCGAAATGACGAGCTTAGGGAATGCTGACATATCTTGTTGGGTGGTGTGATGTCCTGTCGCTATGGGCGCTTAATGCAGAGGTGACTTCTGAAACTGGATACAGGCAGTATCTGGGGCGTGATCAATGTGTGTGAGTTCGTGCGTTCGTGTGTAAGGTAACCAAGGTGAGAGATCCTTACAGAGGCAGCAGAAGCCAAGATGGCTTCTGCAAAAGTTCTTTTTTATAGTTTTGTGAATATTGTGTTGAATGGGTAAGCATACATATTTTTGGCCAAAAGTGTGGCTTGTCTGTATTTGAATATTTATTTCAGAGATGTTCTATTTCATATGATCTTTTGATTTTAATTTATAATCTTGTGCTTTTCGAGGTGTTCTCCTGTCTTTTAACAGGTGATTCTGAGACAAGGGGAACTGACTCAATTGATATGGGAACTTGAATAATGTGTCATGGTGTTACTATGGACTGTTGTGACTTTTCCAGTTTCATGACTAAAATGATGTTGGTTATTGTAGGAGGAATATGGAGTGAGTTTTTTGAGTTCAATCTTTCATTTAATCTTTTTATTAAGAACCTGAGTTTATTTAGCTAATACTTTGCTCTTAAATAAATGTATATTTTTGTAGTGCGCGAGTCTGATTTAATGGCCTTATCTTAATGGAGAGGGGGTGTTAATGTTGGAGTGAGAGGAAATGGATGTTATTGCCAGTGCCTAGATTCACGACCATTGCTATCTTTTTTATAAGTACCGAGATTAAGAATCTTTGGTTAAAGTTTGGTGGCTAGCGGTATTTGGACCATTGTTACGCCTTTTGTGAGATTAATGGCAGCTTAAAGAGACTGTTTTGAGAGTCTGGATGTGAAAATGTGTTATGGTTTCAATTAATAGGTGACAACCGATAAGAATTATTCAGCTGTCATTCTGGTACTGGGAGGTAAAAATTCAATTAGCGTCAGCATTTTGTCTATCATGAGATGCCTCGAGGGAGTCTGTTACTCAATTAGGCCTTGTGAAGTGTGCGTTTGCCTAGTGCTTTCTTGTCCGAGTATCCGGTCATTCTTACGCACGCGAGTATGTGTGTATTAGCGTGTTTTTACGCACACGAATCGGCGATCTGGTGTTCTCTCATTGACAGCATGAGTGTTACATTTTTTTTAGGCCCTAGTGTTTTTTTCTTTCTCTCTTTCTAACTTTGTGTATGAATCATTTTTGGAGTTAAGAAGGCAGTTCAGATTGTTTTATATAATTGGGGTAATATCATGGGGAGTTATGTCTTTCAGACAATTTTTGGGGCACTTTGGTGATATCCTGGGGATAAGTTTGTGAAATGTGCTTATATGGTGTTATTATAGAATTTTTGGGGCTTTTTTGGAGAATAATGGTGTCAGTATAAAATATTTGGAGAATAATGGATTTCTGGCACTGCAAGTCTGAGTAGACAAATCTATACTGCCGTTTGAGTACCTGAGGTGTTCACAGGCGGATTTTTGCTGATAATGGTGTGAGGAGTCCGGTTGCTGACTTTTTTCCTTTGGAGTTGATTACTCAGAGTTTTGCACTTTTTTCGAAGATGTACTATGCATGGGGTTGTTTCCGGTCGTTTCTGATCGATGAGATATGTTGCGATAGCAAATTCCGTAACGATACATACGGCATTTAGTGGGTAAAATGTTGGATTATGTATATTATATATATTATGTGCATTCTGCAATGGGAAAGTTCACTTATTATTGTTGTTATTATTTTTTTTTTCTTTTCCTATGTGATATGTCATAATTGGTGTTAAGCTTACATCGCATTTCTATTTTGGACAGGAGATATAATTTGTCGGGGTATGTAAGTTAGATGGAAGGGTGTTCAGCATTATATTTTATGGAGGTTAATTATATAAACAGTAAAAGGGTTTTGCGGTTAGACAGTAAAAGGGTTCTTACTGATTTTGTGGGTTACTGAAATATCAGAGCTTGAGGAACATTTTTGGTGATAATTTGGGGTTGGGTTTGTTACGCTTATTTTCTTGGGCTCATTATTTTTTTTTTATTCTTGTGAGAATTGGTGAGTTTAAAATGTGATGACAGTAGAGTTTTCGTGAGTTCTGGGTGGTGTGTGCTAACTTGTATGGGGGTTGGCAAGCTTTTTCTTTTTTATATTATTGGAGAATTTAATATTTTCTTTACGGGGTTATAGCTAGTCTTTTATATATATCATTAGTAGCGATTTGTGATTTAGCGATCTTATGAAGTTACTTCACGAGTTGTAGTTAGAAATTAGTTCAGTGGTTATATTAATGGGGTTAGTTGGGAGATGTTCAATTAGTATTTCTTAGAATTTTTGAGGTCATTATTTGACAGATGAAAAAGGTTTCCACATTCAACTGTTATTATAGCCCGGATACAGGCTGTTCAAGATAATGTGTGATAGACATTGTACTGCCAAAGACATGCAGTTATTTTTTTTATGGTGTTTAATGAGCCGGCCAATATGTTTTTTTATATGTATAAGCTATTTTATGTGAGCTATGGCTAGGCAGGTGCTAGCATTCAGCGGTGACCGAGCAGCTGTTATATAAAAAGAGGGATGGGATGTATTAAGACAATATGTTTAAGACTGTTGTAATGTAATGTGCTGTGACATTTCTTAGAATGTAGAAGTCATCGATTTAGCTTTTACTTAGAGACAGTGCCCAAAGTGACGAGCTTAGGAAATGATGACATATCTTGTTGGGTGGCGTGATGTCCTGTCGCTATGGGCGCTTGATGCAGAGGTGACTTCTGAAACTGGATACAGGCAGTATCTGGGGTGTGAACAATATGTGTGAGTTCGTGAGAGCTTTTTCCCTACATAGAGTGTAAGGTAACCAAGTTGAGAGATCCTTACAGAGGCAGCAGAAGCCAAGATGGCTTCTGCAAGAGTTCTTTTTGATAGTTTTGTGAATACTGTGTTGAATGGGTAAGCATACTTATTTTTGGCCAAAAGTGTTGCTTGTCTGTATTTGAATATTTATTTCAGAGATGTTCTATTTCATATGTTCTTTTGATTTTAATTTATAATCTTTTGCGTATCGAGGTGTTCTCCTGTCTTCTAACAGGCGATTCTGAGACAAGGGGAACTGACTTAATTGATATGGGAACTTAAATAATGTGTCATGGTGTTACTATGGACTGTTGTGACTTTTCCAGTTTCATGACTAAAATGATGTTGGTTATTGTAGGAGGAATATGGAGTGGGTTACTTGAGTTCAATCTTTCATTTAATCTTTTTGTTAAAAACCTGAGTTTATTTAGCAAATACTTTGCTCTTAAATAAATGTATATTTTTGTAGCGCGCGAGTCTGATTTAATGGCCTTATTAAACACCATAATAAAAATAACCGCACGTCTTTGGCAGTACAATGTCTATCACACATTATCTTAATGAAGAGGGGGGTGTTAGTGTTGGAGTGAGAGGAAATGGATGTTATTGCCAGTGCCTAGATTCACGACCATTGCTACCTTTCTGATAAGTACGGAGATTAAGAATCTTTGGTTAAATATACATAGCTGTGTGTGTGTATACTAGCTGACCAACCCAGCAGTACCTAGGACAATTCTGAATAACAACTGATAAATCTCTCTCTCTCTCTCTCTCTCTCTCTCTCTCTCTCTCTCTCCTCCCAACAGCCCCTTTATTCTCTCTCTCTCCCTTTCCTGTTAAGATAGTTTTTTTCAGTTATATTGCCCAGCACTTTTGACATTTTATATTTCCCCACTTTTCATGCCCCATTCCTATCAGGCTGGATTTGGACCTGAAGGGAATCAGGAGTGTCTACATTCATCCTTGTGACCTCAAAAACTATGGATTAATCACTAATATCTGTCATTTTTGCATTCTATCATTTTTTTATTTAATTTTTTACCCCTCCCACCACCCTTTCCTAGCGGGGCTGAACTTGGACATGGGGGCATCGGGAGTGTTACTATTCATCTCAGTGACCTCGAAAACTGTGGATTAGACACTAATATCTGTCGTTTTCAGTAATTTATATATATATATATATATATATATATATATATATATATATAATTAAAGAACATTTGTAGCTTAATGCATGTATATGAATTACGGGAATGTGATAAAAAATTCATAATATGGATACGTCTGGCAAATGTCCGACTTTGTTAACATGGCAGAGGTGGGTGGATATCGACTCTAATTACAAATACCTGAGTTCGACAGTGACTTGTGAGAAAATAATCGGTATCAACTTATACCTCACTTGTTGGCTAAGACGTCACTGTGAGCTGGCTCGAATCCACGAAAGGACGAAATTATTATCAACTAAAAACATTCCCTTTCAGTTAAGATATGTGAAAATATATTTTGCAAGGTAGAGCGAATTGGATATTAAAGGACATTTGTAGCTTGTATATATATATATATATATATATATATATATATATATTATATATATATATGTATATATAAGGTAAAAATAAAGGTAATGCAAAGGAGGAAAATGAAAAATCGAGACTGCCGAGATCTTTCGGTCTTAACGAACCTTTACTATAGGCAAGAGCAATACTTGTATTTATACAAAGCCTCACGTTTTATATATTTCGTGATCAAGCTATTCATATACATGTAAATCCGCATATATGTATATACGTATATATAATATATATATATATATATATATATATATATATATATATATATATATATATATATATGAATCACCGTGATTCATATAAATCATTCGAGCTACAAATGTCCTTTAACATCTAATTCGCTCTACCTCGGAATTGATATATTTTCATATAGTTCCGAGGGGGAATTATTTTTTTTTTTTTCAATTCCGAGGTAGAGCGAATTAGATATTAAAGGACAATTTGTAGCTCGAATGATTTATATGATATATATATATATATATCTTTCTATATATATATATATATATATAATATATATATATATATATATACATACACACACACACACATACACACACACACATATATATATATAATATATATATATATATATATATAATGGATATATAATATATATATATATATATAGTATATATATATATATTCATATAAATCATTCGAGCTACAAATGTCCTTTAATATCTAATTCGCTCTACCTCGGAATTGAAAAAAAAAAAAAATTCCCCCTCGGAACATATATGAAAATATATCAATTCCGAGGTAGAGCGAATTAGATGTTAAAGGACATTTGTAGCTCGAATGATTTATATGAATCACGGTGATGTGATAAGTATTCATAACAAGGCTGCGTGGGTCAAACGCTTGAATCGGCTAGCATGGTGGAGGGGTTTCATATCGATTCTAATTACGAATACACCGAGATCGGCGGTGATTTGTAATGGTCAGAATCGATATAAACTTATAGCCTCTCTGATAGCAGATTCGGTAGCGTCACTGTCCGTTCCTGATTTCGTTCCCCGTCCAACTAGACGGTGGTTCGATCCCATGGGGGGACGAAATTATTATCAACTAAAAAATTCCCCCCTCGGTACATATATGAAAATATATCAATTCCGAGGTAGAGTGAATTAGATATTAAAGAACATTTGTAGCTCGAATTATATATATATATAATATCCATTTTAACAAATGACAATACGAAAAATCACCCAGGGGTTTGCCATAATACTTTATCACATAATGCCCTATCGTATTCCGATCGATTTAAGCAAAACTAAAATTAAACTTGCGCGTGCCGCCATGTGATAAATAAAGGGCAATATTAATTATTCATTAGCCTAAGCTGCTATTGCGTTCATGTTATTATATGGTATATAATTTATGTTTATAGCAAACCTCTTTTTATTCGATAATTACATGGGTGGATAAAATAGCTATATCTTTGTTTTCTCATCAACTAGGCCTGTCTATTTATGTTTTAGCTTATTCATTAAATAAAAATAAGAGAGAGAGAGAGAGAGAGAGAGAGAGAGAGAGAAGACGGGGGATAATGAAAGGACGTAATTTTATTTCTCAGGCGAACAAGGACAATATATTGCAATCAAAGAACTATTGCTGTTTTCCCATAAATTGCCTTCTAATTATGTTTTAGCATATCCTTTAAACAAACATAACAGAGAGAGAGAGAGAGAGAGAGAGAGAGAGAGAGAGAGAGAGAGAGAGAGAAGAGGGGTGGGGGGGGGGGGGGGTTAGATTTCTGATTGCATGTAGGTGGTTATATTTCTTAGATGAACATGGAGAATAACATACATTACGGTATAAGATGTACGGATATTCATGTAAAAAAAAATATCACAACATTATCGTCGATTAAAGGTTGATTTGTTGCACTATGCCTCAAAAGAGAAATAATAAACCTTCTCTAAAAGCATCATTATTATCGCTATTTGTGGTAAAACTGGATGACTCCAATCTAAGAGGAGGATTGAGGTGGATCGTTAGAGAGAAAAAGTTAAGACTAACTTTTAGGGTAGTTACACCTTTTGATATTACACTTTTGAAATTAATCTAATGATTCTTTCTGAAAGTCAGAATTCAAATTGCGAATGATATTGCACCTGGTAGACAGTAGACAAGGCTTACTGGGTGATTTCGGATCAACACAGAAACAAAATTAATAGTCATGCTAATGGATTCATCATTGCTATAATAATAATAATAATAATAATAATAATAATAATAATATAATAATAATAATAATAATAATTGTAATGGGCGTTATGTCTGTCCGCTCGTCCGTCCGTCTGTCATTCAATCAGGGCCAAACGGATGATCCGATGGGCATGAAACTTGGCAGGGCTATAGTGGGGACCCCTAAGATAGTTTACGATGGGGTTTCATCCTCCCCCCCCCCACTCCCCCCCCCCAAGGTTCCCCCCCCCCCCCCCCCCCCCCCACCAAGGGGGTGGGAAGTGAAAAAGGATTCCCTGAAACAGTTGGTTCTGCCCATGAAACGGGGCTGGCTATGCCCGTAGACTTATTTACTTCACGAATTTGTTAAAAAACACTAGCGAGTCACTTAATGAAGCAGCAGATGAATATACTTTTAGTAAGGATTGGTAAATTGCTAGTAATAATAATAACAGCAGTAGTAAGACGCTTGCTTAAAAACTGGAAAACTTACTTTTGGAAAAAAAATTCGGAGTAACAAAAAAGAAAAAAAAAAAATTACTTGTTAAAAAGTGACTTTTCAACACCAACGCTTCAGTTCTGATATACTAAAAATAACTATTCATCTAATAAATTCACTAAACCGCGTAAGAAGTTACGAGTTCAAAGGAGGTGATATTCGGAGAGACAAATAAAAGTCATCATACAAAATAAATCAAGGTAGTCGACAGGCTATTGATATGAAAACTAGCATATACAAGGAGTCAAAATTCGAAAGTTATAATGACATGTCCCTACTTTTATTTATTTAAAACAGAAAATCTATAGTTCAATAATGAAGCGAAACAACATAGAGTAGTAATTCTTAACATGGGATTTACTAAAAATTACCATCAAAATCCAATTCAATGCACGACAATCGGAAGTAAATACTAACAATAGGAAAAACAAAACCCAACTGTGAAATATATCACTTAATTACGAAAAGGATGTATGTAAAAATAGTCCAGTTCACGAACATTACTTTTTATTTTAAGTTAGAACAAAATACATAATGAACATCAGTAAGGATTTAATCTCCGTCGCTAAACTGTACATTCTTTCGATACAACGCGCAGGGCAGAAAGGCAACAATCGTACCGTTTCAACTAAAAATTAACGCATAAATATATAAATAAATAAATAACTACATAAATAAATACGCAAATAAATAAAATAAATAAATAACTCAGTCCTCTTACATTCACGTCTGGCAACACAGCACACGGAAGCAATGTCTACCCAGCAATGTGAATACTGTCAAATGATTTTCGTAAACAGCCAAGGACAACGGAAGGGCGGCACGTTTCACTGCATTGCTCTGAGAAACTTCTCAACTACAGGATTTCTAAATTTTCAACATATTTTCCCCTAAGAGGAAATACAGGTGTTTTCGCCGATGATATTGTCACATCCAGACCTACATAAAGATGTTATTATCAAGGATTGCGGTAAAATGACACAATAAAAATGGCAAAGCTGTTGTCTTATTTTGGTATTGTTAATACTGGCACTTATATGTACACATACTCATATATATATATATATATATATATATATATATATATATATATATATATATATATATAATATATATATATACATTATATATATATATATATATATATATATATATATATATATATATATATATATCGAGCTACAATGTCCTTTAATATCTAATTCGCTCTACCCTCGGAATTAATATATTTTCATATATGCTTAACCGAAGGGGAATTTTTTTTTCTCGATAATAGACTTTCCTGGACCTGGCGCGAACCCATGGATCCTTTCAAATCCAGAACGTCAGTGAAGCCTTTACCCACTACACCACCGCTTCACTGACGTTCCTGGATTTGAAAAGGATCCATGGGTTCGCGCCCAGGTCCAGGCAAGTCTATTATCGAGAAAAAAATTCCCCTTCCGTTAAGCTATATGAAAATATATTAATTACAAGGGAGAGCGAACTAGATATTAAAGGACATTGTAGCTCGTATATGTATATGAATCACGGAAATGTGATATGACTTATATATATATATATAGATATATATATATATGTATATATATATATATATATATATATATTATATATATATATATATATATGTGTGTTGTGTGTGTGTGTGTGTGTGT
Source organism: Macrobrachium nipponense (assembly GCF_015104395.2). Classification (NCBI taxonomy): domain Eukaryota; kingdom Metazoa; phylum Arthropoda; class Malacostraca; order Decapoda; family Palaemonidae; genus Macrobrachium; species Macrobrachium nipponense. Next base: position 127,362,859 of record NC_061107.1, on the reverse strand, counting down.
GTGTTTGTGTGTTGTATACGTTTAAAGATTCCTTTGCTGATATATTAATACAGGATGAAACTTTCCATCTTCCCTAGCGTGCACGTACTAGAGAGAGAGAGAGAGAGAGTCGTATGCAAAGCGAATGAGCTTTTGACCGTTGTGCAACGAAGGGATAATATACTCACGACAATTTCATTGCAAGCTGACGGGCCAAACAAACGAGGAACTTCCCTAATGTCTCTTAGAGTCGTTGCGAAGTAACAGTACCAGATGGATATGACCCTTAATGTGTCTGGCGTTCAGCCACGCTTGACTAAATTTGAGTAACATCTACGTCGATACTTATTTGACTCTGGTCTTTGAACACGGTTTTCAAGACTAGAAAAAGTGAATTGGATGATTTTTTTTCTAAAAAGAATTGCAAATTTTAGTTCCGGTTGTGACATGAATAATTGAGGAATAAGTGTATGGATAAAATATTCTTTCAAATTGAGCAAACATAAAGTAAAAAGAAAAAAAGGAGATTTCTATTCTTAAGATTCAGCTTCCAAATTATAAATCAAAATAGCGCTGATCAAGTATAATTACTCCTGAGTATAATTTCAAAATTATATTGGCTTCGCTATTAAAAATAATATTTGGTGGATATATATATATAATATATATATATATATATATATATATATATATATAGTATATATAGATATATCACTACACACAAACACACAAACACACACACACACACATATATATATATATACTATATATATATATATTATATATATATATATTATATATATATATATATCTATATATATATATATATATGATATATATATTTATAAATATATATAGAATATATATATATATATATATATATATATATAAATATGTAATGTATATATTCACGAGTATATATATACGAGCAAAACTAAACACCAAACCTACAAGTTAGTAAAACAAGACACATTAAAACAAAAAGGCAATGTTAACGTGTAACTGTGAATAAGCCACTCGCCTTATTATTAGAAAAAAATGATGAACAGTTTCAAAATCTCCGCTGAGGCAACAAAGCAATTCTCTTTACTCGCTCAAGTCAGATAACATCGATATGTTAGTTTTGATCTAAAATTTCCTTCTGTCACCATTAGGTATGAGATTGATTATGCTGTATCAGTCTAAACTGCCAAGGTCACTGACGCTGATGGAGAGAGAGAGAGAGAGAGAGAGAGAGAGAGAGAGAGAGAGAGAGAGAGAGAGATAAGTTATTAGTTATTTCCTGTACATGTGGGACAAGGCGTCATAAAGACAACGAAACGTTAAGGAAAGAGAAGGAAACTCAGGTACAAGAAGAAGAAGAAGAAGAAGAAGAAGTAGTAGTAGTAAAGAAATGAGAACGCAGGCCGAGGAAAGAAAGAAGAGAAAATTTAACAGAAACACCTTATAACAGAAACAAGGCGTGATCCAACCTCCAGCTTACTCGGGACATGTGCAAGATTTTCCCCTTACATATATATTGTAAACATTATATTTCTAACTTTCAATGTAAATTAAAACATTCTAAAATCTAAGAAAATTAAGATAAATATGTTATATTTTATCAGAAATAATTTTTCTGTGCCGTTTACATGCACATTTTTTATTACTTATATTTTCATTCTAATAAATAAATCATAAATATCCTATCCTAAAATTCCTGTATCTTTAACTCAACACGACACACCTATTTCAGACCTTTCTAGGCTCCTTCATAGACGTTTTCTACCCCCCACCTATTTCAGACCTTTTTAGGCTCCTTCATAGACGTTTCCTACCCCCACCTATTTCAGACCTTTCTAGGCTCCTTCATAGACGTTTCCTACCCCCCCTCCCAACAAGAACAACAACAACCACAAAGAAGTTTGTAGGCTTACTCCCCGAGAAATCGAAAATACAATAATAATAATAATAGAGGAAAATAAAAAAGAGAAAGGGATGAATGAATTAAAATGCACTCTTCCATAAATGGAAAGGAATACGTACAGTGAAACACAACACTTTCTATAAAATGAAAGACTAACTCAAGAACAAGCGGATAATGAACAAACCCACAAGAAAAGGAATAAAGAAACATGGTCGCACGGAAGACTATCAAGGACGCTTTACTAGAAGTGCCACTCATCTCCGATGATCCAGGGAATCAGGGAATCCTGGGAATTAATCATATATTAATCAGTCCTTCAGGGACAGTGCCGGACTGATTGATGCCAAGGTCAATCCTACAATCCTGGAGTGATATCCTCCAAGTTACACAGATTAAATGATTGATTTGAGGTTTCCTGTTACAAGAGTTTATTTGTTGACGTAGAGAAGAAACTGATTTACTTTTATGAATTCCCCCATCTTTTGAGATAACTATAAGGATAGAAAGTTAGATTGCGCCAGTCTTTTATACTGAATATTCAGCTGAGGACTCTGGATGCGTAATTGGAAAACCTGGCTACATATTCAAAGTGAAAGTTCTCTTACCCAACCACAAAAACTATCGTCACTAAGAGGTTGCACAACTTGTATTTATTTTTTTTCATAAAGAACACCCGGGTAAGACCAGATGAAGCTTATCAGTGACTTTTCTTACTTCGAACTTTAATTCTGGGCACCTTTACTATTGACTAAGATAATCACTTAAGACCAACAGCCATTGAGGTATGTATTGTGCATATACGTAATGTGTATTTATTGTGTGCGTCCATGGCGAGACACATAAACCTGTGTATATATATTATATATACGTACATGTACATATGTATGTACACACACACACACACACACACACACACACACACACACACATATATATATATATATATATATATATATATATATATATATAATATATATATATACATATATAGGTGTGTGTGCATACATATAGTACATAATGTTATTCATTATTCATTCGATGCAAGTGAAGGCGAGGGTGCTCTGACATGGTTGAATAAGCGTCACGAAAATATATGAGATCCCGTGATTCGTTAGAGGTACAAAATAATGAATTTGGTAGTTACGTGACATTGTAACTTACTTGCTCAACACACACTCGCATATATATAGTATATATATAATATATATATATATATATATATATATATATATATATATATATTATATACATATCCATATAGTTCATTACACATAATCCCAGGAAGTGCCAATGGTCTAGGGTGCAGACGATGTACTCCGCGGAAGATAAGCTAGTGGAGGGTTGTGCATTCAATTGGTGGGAAGAAATGTCCTCTATATAGCAGCCGATCTTCTCCTTAGACGATATTATAACATCAAAGAAAGCGGAGTAATAGAATCCCAGCTGCCGCCATACGGTGTGATATTCGCTAAACGGCCTGAGACATTGACTACAACCCCACACAATGCACTGGCACTGGAAGAAAATGACAAGAGACTATAATACCAAGGTTTGGGGTTTGAATAAGTAGCAGGCGATTTGTTTTAGGGTGGGAAGGACAGATGGTGATATCTGTCATTCGCTTCGCAATAAATTGTGTCATCCAGTTTCAAAGGAAAGTCCGGTTGACACTGAAAGACCCCCAAAGTTATAGCCTAAATTAGCCTTGCTATTCGGGCAATGTTCTCCCATACTTGCCTTGCTTGCAATTTGGCCGTAACTAAAAGGTGTAGTTCTAGGGAAATGTAGTCCTTGTGGTGACTGGAATAAGTGAGAAATAACACAAGTGTTGTATTTGAAGGTTTTATGAATATCAAAGACGGTCGCGCTATATAGATATATATATATATATATATAGATATATATATATATATATATATATATATATATATATATATATAGATATGTTTCATCAAGTCAAATAATAGAAATGTTCTAAACTTAAGTCTTTGGTTTATTTTAACTTGATGCCTTCATAATGAAAAAAGTTGTAGAAAATATAGCAACAATTAATATATTCAGTTTTTACATGTTTTGGACGTAAAGAAACTTTGTAATTTCGGTTAGGGTCAATCTGTTTAGGTTTGTGACCGTGTGATATCCGATAATCCTGGATTATCTCTTTTAATTTTTACCCTTTTGACAATTAACCATCTGGTATTCTTGATCTTGTGTTGTACCTGAGACCTTTCTCTCCAATTGTACTTCATTAACTCCTTGTCAATGTCTGAGTAAAGACGAAAGCGCTTGGATTTTTACTATCATTTCCTGTGGAATTCGCTTATTTATGAAGTCACGTGCAACTACTGTGATTTTTTAATCAATATATATATATATATATATTATATATATATATATATATATATACACATATAATGTGTGTGTATGAGGAGGGCGTGACTGTACAGCTTTAATGTAATAAAGGCTAGTGATAAATAAGGAGGATTTGAGTATACCATATGAAATATCGGCTACGATTAAGGATGCAAAGAGGGGCGAAGTAGAAGGTTAGTTTGTAAAGGTTCGGAGCATTTAGGCTATAAGAAGGTAAGAGAAGGGAAGGAAAAAAACGATTATTTACAGCTCAATTGCATAACAAAAGCGAAGATAATATACAACTATAAAAGGGGATACAAGGAAAATAGGAGCAAGTAACAGAAACAGAGAGGAGGTCATGAGCAGGACACTTAGGGAAAATAAGATGTTTGACAGGGAAATAAATACAGAAAGAAAGATGAAGATCAGTATAAAAAGGTAAAGGAAAACCGTACATGGAGATACAATGTCTGAATTGAAAAGCCAACGTCTCGGGCCGACGGCGAGGTTATTTGGAAAATTTGTTGAATGTGAAACTTCGGAGAGAGGTAGAAGTTGAAGGGACTGGCTACCAAATGCTACTACCAAGCCCAGTCCAAAATGCAATGAGAATACAACTGACTATTTGAAAGGATGGATTATAACCTGCAGGATGCTATAGGCCTAGCTCTTACTACTGTATATAGAAGGTTGCAAGATCTGAAAGGTCTCGAAACTTTCTTTTAGTCTAATGGGACACTGGTTGAAATAGCTCTTTCATAAAAAAGAGAACAGGGTCGACATCTTGCTTTGAAGAGTAAGTGGCTCTGAGGGAAAGTTTACTGCCTGGCTCGCTGATTCACTGAATTGCTCTTGAATCAATATTGCCTGAAGGGCAACTCGGGAAAAAGGAGCTAAATGAAAGAAGAAATATTCCAGAGAGAGAGGATAACATAAAGCTTCACTTCGCTGAATGACTGAAATGCCCACGACCTACAAAATCGAAGATTTCAAGGTAATGCTGTAACTCAGGGAGAGCTATTTCTCAAGGACAAGTTTGAAGTCATTTGTACACCCAAACGGTTGCCAGAGCAGAGTGGGAATATAAATTTCACAAATAAAAAGCAAATAGCACTCTTGAAACTACGTTGGAGGACCTAGACCACTAAATTAGGAGCTCCCTATCCAGATATGCTATAAAGCTTAGTTTATATCTGAAGACAGCAATTCAAGATGAGTGAGGTCGACAAAGGATATCTGGAAAGGATATCTGGAAGGTGAAGGATGAAAGGATTCGAGCGATGAATCATTGGCAGGAGCAGAAACAGAACACTCGAACAGTTTACGCTATCTGCAAATATGCAACTAGATGTGCATACAACTTTGACTATGACAAGTATGCAGATTGCCAGAGAGAGAGAGAGAGAGGAGAGAGAGAGAGAGAGAGAGAGAGAGAGAGATAATAATTTACGTACATTTTCACGCTAATAGAATAAGGATCATGTAGTCGAGTCCATGGTTTTCGATCTCAATTTTAACGAACTGCCCATCACTCAGGACTATATTTGATCTCGCTCTCCCTCAATATCAACATCAGTACACGACAGTCGCCTAACAGTCAGATCCACCATTCACTGCTTACTTAACAGGTCGAATTTTTCAAGGATCATCGCCCATACCGCTCCTTTCTTTTCCTCCTTTCTTTTACCCTTTACTGGGATCACTGTACGAACAGAGAGAGAGAGAGAGAGAGAGAGGAGAGAGAGAGAGAGAGAGAGAGAGGGAGAGAGAGAGTATTCAACTAGTCTTCGAAGTGTATGCCCAATTCTAAACGAAATTAGCATCGTTGAAATGTCCAGTAAATGAGATGCAAACGAGAGCAGCAATTCAGATTTCTAACGAGTCATTCTGGAGGTGCAAGGGCGGGTGGTCCGGGGTGCTCGTGTTTAGTCGACGTCAGGAAGGTCACTAAACAAAAAACCAAAGGAGGACATAATATAATCGTTGCACGAATTGTATTTGTCAAAATTTCCGTTTTAAATCAAGTAAGATTTTTGGATAGCCCTATTCCTTCATAAGTACATATTTATGTATGTTACTTAAATTAAGTAAGATTTTTGGTTAGCTCCAATCCTTCATAAGTACATATTTATGTATGTTACTTAAATTAAGTAAGATTTTGGTTAGCTCCATTTCTTCATAAATACATAAATATGTATATTAATTGAATTAAGTAAGATTTTTGGTTAGCTCAATTCCTTCATAAGTACATAAATACTTATATTACTGATACTGAATGAATGCATAGGTTCATCATCAACAGAAAAAAACATACGTAGCAATGGTGCAAGAAAAATATCTCATACGCAACCTTTTGCAATATGAATAAACACAAAGGAAATAGCCATCAAAATTATATGCTTTTGCTTGATGATGAAAAAGCACAATACTAATTTAATGAAAATCCAAGCATATAATGGTGTAGGGGTTCAATTATATAAAATAATGTCACTTAAAATCTCCTGGAGCAAAAACAATCCAACTTTGGGTAAAATCGAGCAAAACTATATTGGTTCAATTACATGTACTGATGACGCTTAAAAACTGAAGGAAACAGAATAACTACGCTAACGACATGTATTCAAGGACGAATTCCCCGCGCTCTATCATGACGGTCGTATACCGTCCACCATTTGCCACCGGCAAGCAGGAAGCACTAGAACAGAAGCTCCGACCGAAAGCTCTTCTTTCAAACAGGAACGAGCAGCCAAATGGACAAACATCTCTTTTCATTAAAAATGACTCCTGTTCTGAAGCTGGTGACCACCTGGATTTGAAAGACCAGAGGGCAAAATGGTAATGTTTTCATTTTCATTTTTTTTTATCTAATTGTCCTTTAGTGATGAAGAATAAAATAACCACACAGACTTCAGTAGCTTTGGTATGGCCGGTGCCTTTTATCATCGATTGTATGTGATTGGCTTCATTTTGGACTGAAGCTGCATCTAGACTGGTTGGTATAAAATGATAAAAAAAATATTCGTACATTTCTTGTCAACAATACAAGTTTTCGATACAAAATCAGAAATGACCTCAATCAGACATACTAAATATTCAGTGACCTTTCCATCAGGGTGTAAAAAAATTAGATGAAGTTCAGAATTATCCTTCCTCGTGTCCCCATGACACAAAGACAATTACGGTAGCTGTATCAGAGTTAATTTTGAATTCGGGAATGTTAGAGTTTATAGACCATCAAAATGACGGTAATATTCTTGACTGTGAAATGGCTGGGATAAACAATAATACACTAGTATATATACGGGAAAGGCACTTTATCACACTTTTGCTTGGTGCAAAATATCTACGTCTTCGGTATTTCATTTTTGGAAAATATATTTGTTTTTGGGTATCTTTTCATGACGTTCTCTTCACCTTTTATTTGTGTTATTTTGCTTTTTTGAGCATACTGCATAAAGTTAAAATGATTCAGCCTTGCAATACTTATCATTTTATACACTAAGCAAGTTATCGATAGAGTCATGAATACATTTTCAAGTTTTTCTTTGTTTAGATCCAAAATAGTTGGCATAAATAGAATTCAAGTATATATCATTGGAAATGAATTTGTTAAGGCTTTGCATGAATCAACGAATAAATCTATAGTGCTTTACTTTTACCAAATATATCTTACCAGTAAAGCATAATAGTTTCTGTATTCGGCTAACTTCAACTTGCTCTTCATCTTTCCACTTTGAAATTTTGGAAATAGTGTGAAAAATTACGAGCACTCAACTTTAAAATGACACAAGAAGCAAATCTAGAATAAAAACTAATTTTTCACAGACTGATAAAAGAGAAATATTGCTGGGAGAAAATGCAGTCCGTGGAAGGTTTGTTTTGTTTGTTTGTATGGTGCTTTTACGTTGCATGGAACCAGTGGTTATTCAGCAACGGGACCAACGGCTTTACGTGACTTCCGAACCACGTCGAGAGTGAACTTCTATCACCAGAAATACACATCTCTCACTCCTCAATGGAATGGACGAGAATCGAACCCGCGACCACCGAGGTGGGACGCTGATACCATACGAGGTTATGGTGCTGCAGCTGCACACCAAGAAAAAACATGGTGCTTTATAGGGTAGAGTACAACATACATTAAAATATTTCCCCTTCAGTGGGAATGAGGTTGGGATTAGAGAAAAATTAAGACAGTTGTTTTTAACTCTGAGTCAATTAAGAATACCTTGTGCATAGAACTTCCATAAAATCAATGCTACATACACACGCGCAGAAGGATCATTAGGAACACCAATAAACTTCATCGTGCAAGCACTTCCTCATTTCCAGGATATAAAGGCCCTTCCAGTTAGGTACCTCTTCCACACCACCTACCTAGCATTATTTAGGACTTCCTTTCCTTCACACTCCCACCACTCCGCCATTGTAGACACTTGTCACTGACCAATCGTCTTCCATTCTCATCACATATTCAAGGCACCCGAAAGCGCTCTGCTCCATTATTTCATTTATGCTCACTTTTCTCCATTTCTGCACATCTCAATTTCTCACTTTTTCAATCCTTCTCGCTGCACTCATATAAAACAAACATTTTATTTCAGCTGTTTAAATCTTCTCATTCTGTTTGAATCTAACATACTTAACTTTCATATAGGAGAGTTGGCCTAACAGCTCCTTCATATATACCATTTCCCTTCTGTTTCTAATTTTTGTTCAAACACTCACCTACTTTCCTTGCTTTCTATCTTCTTTGACTCATTTCTTCTCTTATATATATTATCTAATCATGCGTGATGTTCAACCCAAATACTCACACAAATCTGTGCTTCAGGTCTTCTTCCAAACATATTAACCCTCACTGTTCCATCTTCTTGGTTACCTAATAAATCTTATTCTTGCTCTTATTTACTATCAATGTCTTCACTTTTCTACCGCGTTCACTGTTTCTAGTCTCTCTTCACCATCGCAAATTGAAACTACTGAATGTGCAAATAACGCCATTCCTTATTCATTTTCCATCAAATGATCTTATTCCACACATTTTAGAATGTACAGACGTAAGGGTGACAGCTTTGTGAAAACAGATCTGACAGAAGGACGTGTTATGTCTTTATGGCTATTAACATCTTTCCACTGATGGAGTGATTCGAGATGTCTGCTATTGGGCCTGTTCTTCCAAAAAGCAGTCACCCTAACGCTGTACATTGTAAAGAATTAATTCATTTTAAGAAAACTTTCATATGAATCAAAACTACCTTCCCCATCATACACCCTCAGGATCTTCCAATTTTACCATAAGCTTTTCCAGATTTTTCAAAACATACATATATGTATATTCTCACCCTTGTCTAAACCCACACTCCACTTGTTCAGATATCCCTTTTTCTGTTCTCATAGTCATTCATCAAATCTTACATATCATAACTTCAACCTATCACGCCATCACCTTCAGTCATATCCACATTATAATAATTTACTTTACTGTGCAACTGTTCATTACGATTTATTTCCATTTGTACTTCCTTATAATGCAGCTTATTTTTCTCGCCTTGTAGCCAAACTGTCTTAAGTATTCGGATCCTTTATATTCAAAATTATTTGAGTTTTTCAAAAGAACGTCTATGTTAAGTGTGGATAATTACTAATATATTGCTTGTGTGCAAGTGAGAGCCACTGAAAATCTCAATTTATCAAAATAAAATTAAGAAACGTCTAACCAAGCAGCATATAAAAAATATTCAATTACTATCGAGACTCGAACAATAATACTTTTTTAAAAGTTAAAGCGAACTGTTGTCAAGATAGAGAATGGCTTTCCAAAATAATTGAGGATAAAGGCCGCCATTTCTAAAAGTAGAGAAAAATTTTCATTATAATCTTGTCTGCAAAAAACCTAGTCCTCATTTTTACAATGATTTTAGCTCTTAAAATCACAAACTTCTAAAGTGCAGTTAATGAATCTAAAATGAAGGGGTGGGAAAAAATCCTCAAGTAATGTCAAATATTCAAAAGTGCACAAAATCCGAAAGCCACTGAGCTTTAAGAAACAGCATTTTCTTTCCAAAGCCCCCTACTACAACGATTTCTTCATAACGGGAGAAAAACACGACTTAAGTTACATTCTAGAGACTGATGGAAAAAAAAGGGTAAACAAAAATAACGTCTAACAGAGTAATTGAGCGTGAAAGCGAATTATGTGAGACTTAAACATGGAAGCCTTTCTGCTCCCTCTCTAAAAAGACAACAGCTAATTCACCTAATGTTGAGAGAGAGAGAGAGAGAGAGAGAGAGAGAGAGAGAGAGAGAGAGAGAGAGAGTTTATCCACACAGAAATGTCTAGGTTTAAAAGGCTTTAACAGCTAATTCTATTAAGGAGATGAGAGAGAGAGAGAGAGAGAGAGAGAGAGAGAGAGAGAGAGAGAGAGAGAGAGAATCCTTCTTGCGAAGAGAGGGAAAACACAAGTCGTCAATTTGTACCACCAAAGATTTCTTCTGTCCATTTCTGCTTTTCTAAAACTTTACGAGGACTGGCGGTGAGATATTTTTAGAGAAACATCAACTTTCCCATTTAGGTAGTAAAAATAAACAAATAGGCCATTATGGAACGCCATTCTTAAGTCAAGTATGGGGAGAAAATCTTGGAGATGCTCCGGGACATTGGAAAAATACAAGGTTATATAAAAAATATCCATCTCATACATAACTCTAGTTACCTTCCCATCGCATCTTTCTTCCTCTTTTCCCTGAAAAAATGGAAGGAATTTGTCTCTATTTTCCTTATGTTCCTACCCACCCACACGGACAATTTATATATAATTACGAATAAATGAATACACGAGGTTCCATCATCTGTTTGTCATAACAAAGTAGAAAACTTGCAAAGTTGTGAATAAAAGTAGAGCATTGTTTACGTTTCAGAATTAAATTTTTCAATTGGTTAACATAATCCGTCATGTAAATAAAATGTAATGAAACAGAATAAGCCGTAGGATATATCCGGAAAGCACAACTTCTTAGTGATGGGCGTAGTGGCTTTATATAATTTCGTCATTTTACGCTATCCTACCTTACAACTTTGTTCATAAACCAATCGTACCGGACAGGGAGGCAACAGAACCTGTTCTGAGACCCATATTCACTTTCACACCAAACCAGTCCCTCTTCCATCTAGTACATATTCTTAGAAGCGCATCTAGTTCTTTAGCTTCCTAGTATAGCTAACATAACTGTAACTAAGTGCTACAAGATTCAGGCGAGCAAGACCTCTAATTAAAGGTTAAAAGGGAATGAAAGAACTCTTGATATACCTATTTGTTTGTCCGTCTGCACTTTTTCTGTCCGGCCTCAGATCTTAAAAACTACAGAGGCTAGAGGGCTGCAAATTGGTATGTTGATCATCCACCTTCCAATTACCGGACATAATTGCAGCCCTCTACCTTCTGCATTTTTTTATTTTAATAAAATTTAAAGTTAACAATGATCGTGCGTCTGGCACAGCTATAGGTGCCAACAACACAAGCCAACACTAGGTCGTGACTGAAAATTTCATGGGGCGCGGCTGAGAGGTTCGTGGGTCATGGCTGAGTTTCATAGAGCATTATACGCTGTACAGAAAACTCAATTGCGCCTGGGACACAAAATATCGATTATGCATCGAACATCTCCAACAGAGCTACACGTGGCTCACACAAATATTTCTGCATCGCTTTTGCTTAAATACAAGTACGTTTTAGAAGTCATGCTACTATTTGTCAAAATATAACAGTGACATGCGGGTCGGCAAGTTTATTATTCAAAAGAGATTGTATTGTGTTATTTTATTTATTTATTTATTCATTTATTTATTTATTTATTTATTTATCTATTTATTTTGGACAAGGTAGCGCAAATGTTATAATGAACCCAGACTTACGGAAGAACTAAAAAAGTAGGTAAATGGAGAAAACGCCCACATTTGTAATCGCATTTAGCTTTCAAAATTGCCACTGACTTTTTCATTTCGTGGCAGAGTCTTGCCAATGTAATATATTATTGTCCAAAAGAATGTATTTCTTCTTTCCAAAATACCGTCCGGAAGGATTATCAAGACTTTCTAAACTAAAATTGATAATCTCGACGATGTACAATGCTTGGTATTTATCAAAAGAGCAGCCATTACATCTGAACTTTTCACTTAATCTTCAAGATAAACTTTCGCCAACGGAGACCCTGCTCTTACAGTTCCCAATAAGGCATTTTTGTGGTTAGTACATCATTCTTCTAAAGTTTTTGTGGCTTTCCTATGGGAATGAAGAGTTCTATGCCGTAATGGTAGTAACAAAAAAAATTAACGTTCAAGGAGAGACAGATGAGAGAGAAAGAAAAAAATATAAGACTGTAATATCTCTAAAGAGAAATAGAAAATAAAAAGGAAAGAAGTTATAAAAAAAAAAGACCTCGAAATCTATTTGTCTTTTCATTTAGCGTCCAAAACGTTCGGGAAGAGCTCATTCCATCTTCTGTTAGAACAGTTTTTGAGTCGAGGAGAAAAGAAATTAAGAAGCTATAAAATTACGCAGGACGGAAGCGCCACGAAGAATCAAGATTGAAATATTTCCCTTTGTTCATTTTGGGATTCCTTTCAGTCATAGTCTTGTTTTATCCTTCTGCAGCCATATTCCATTTCTAGTTACTAGTTAGAGAGGGATGGTTGTTTTTGAAGTAGCTTGAAAAAAGTAGAATATATTTCATGCAGACAGTAATATATAATAAACGTGGAAGTAAACGGTATATAAACTGATAATCATTACTAACTCCTCACAGAGGTAAGCAGAAAGTGTGTGGTGTGTGTGTGTGTGTGTGTGTGTGTGTGTGTGTGTGTGTATGAGAGTGAGAGAGTTATATATATTATATAATAATAATCAATGGAACCAGGAATTCTATTACAGGAGAAACATGAAATATGACGAAAATATGGCCTGGAAATCAGTATGAAAAAAACATTTGGTTTAATGGTTTCTCTTTATTTAGCGTTCGTATATTGAATTCGCAAATTACATAGGAATTGAATAATAAGTTTATCGTATATATATATATATATATATAGATATATATATATATATAGGATATATATCACATATATATATATATATATATATATATATATTATATATATATATATAAACAAACGTAGAGTAAGAGAATAAATGAAGAATGAGGAAGGAAATAATAAGGAAATAAATCAATTTCGGATCCAATCTCTTCATGTGACTCCACGCTAGTGTATATATATATATATATATATATATATATATGCGTGTGTGTGTGTGGTCAATTCTGTGACAGAAATGAGGGGCTGAGTTGGATGTGTGAATCATAAGGAGATGGAATCAGAATTGAATTTATTAGAGCAACAGTTAAGGTAAGGGAAGTATCGAAGGCCCAGAAAACACGACAACAGTGGTATGGCCAAGTCAATGCGGAGAAAAGGTCATGAGTGTGAAAAGCTTTATTAGGGAAGGAGAAAAAGAGGAAGGCCGAAGTTCCAGATGGAGAATAAAATAGCGAATGGCGTGCGGGAGAACGGTTTAAGATGTCAGGATGCTTTGGAGATAAGAGGGTTGGAGAGGCTGCCGGGAGACACCGACCCCGTATAGAAATGGGTGATAGGTGAAGACAAAGAGATACACACACACACACACACACACACATACATATATATATATATATATGCAGAAGCCAGGTACTATGTCGTACCTCTAAGTAAATGGGGAAACAATCCACAATGAAGTAAATTTCTCTTGTAGTTTCAAAAATATAAATATCTGTAAAGGATTAAAGCTTTCGACCATCAACTGTGGTCTTGTTCACTAAAGTGTGCTCTTACTTGTCAGTTCCTTGAGGTTACATATCACCTTTAGTGAACAAGACCACAGTTTGATGGTCGAAAGCTTAATCCTTTACAAGATATTTATATTTTAAACTACAAGAGAAATTTACTTCATTGTGGATTGTTTTTTCCCCATATATATATATATATATATATAATATATATATATATATATATATATATATATATATATATATATATATATATATATATATCTTCTTTGTCTTCACCTATCTTCCATTTCTACATGGGGTCGGTGTTTCCTGTATGTGTCTGTTGTGTGTGTGTGTGTCTCCAAAATGAGCACACATTCATATGAAAAAATCTGAAAGGTACTTATTGATACAAAGCTCTGCTCGACCTTTTTTCACACATCCTAAACACCATACTATCGTATCTAGTATAGGTAACAAGTCTTCAAAGCTATAAGGACCATTAAAGCTGAGCTAGAGATCATTTTCATTTGCATTTTTATGGAATCAACTCTATGAATATAAATCGCTCATTTGTTCTAAAACCGTAAATGTTTCCACTCATTCATTGAATCTCCTTTTCTTCCCATTCGTTCCTTCAAGTTTCCCTCAGCCTTTTTCTAGATTTTAGCGACTTACTGGAATATCTCGGTTGCATATGATTACTGGACAATGAACAACAACTGGAATGCATGGAAAAATGTAAGATCATTTGGAAGCATCGATATCCCTTTTAAGAAACTCGATTTCAAAAACTGTCAAATGTTAAACGTCTAAATCACTATATTTAGAACGTTAATAATAACGATAATTTCAATCAATTCCTTCCCTAAGCTCAAAAACAAATTCACAACATTACCCAACCGCAAATAATTTTCTACAGAATTGCCCACAAGAAATTAATTAGTAATGAATTGAATTGCAGGAAAATTGAATAAATAAATAAAAATACATTACATAAATAGAAAAAAAGAAACCAAAATATCAAGACGAAAACAGAAAATCTGGATAAAATCAACACAAAAGGTAAAATAAGAAAAAAAGTCAAAACAGATGATAAGCATAAAACATAAAACTGAATTTAAAATAGTAACGAAAAAAAGTAATGTTAAGCATAAAAAAAAAGAGAATTGTCATTAAAATAATATAAAAAAAATGCCCAGTGAGGACACTAAAATATAGACTTTGTAAAGCATAGAAAAAGAAGGAAAAAACCTATAAATAAAAACACAAGAAATAAAACGAATCTGGGAGAGGAAGAAGAGTGGAGGCAAAATCCTCCACGTTTATTGGGAGAGAATTTCGAATTCAGTACGGCCAGCTGCCCTGACTTGAAAATACTTAAACAGGACAGGGAGTGGCATGTTTAAGAGGAAGGAAAATTAGATGAAATGCCTCTGAAAGAAGGACAAGGACATTGGGGTTAAGAGGGAGGAAGTAAAAAACGCCAAGGAGGAAAGATGATTGAAAGAATACGGAAGAAAATCAAACAATGCAAATAAAGAAATGAATTTATTTTGGTCAAAAAGGGTGGGTACAAGAGCGCAACATCCTGAAGGACAGTAACGATGGTGAGAAAAAGGAAAATAGAATATCAAAAGAAAAAGCAGGAAATAGACATGGAAAGTTAAGAATAGAAAGGCAAAAAAAGAAATGGATGAGGCACTGAAAAAGAACGTTGAAAAGGAAATTGTAGACCGTCTGAAGAGAAAACCTCGGAAATCAGATTAAAAAGAGTGAAAAATGGTTGAAACACAATTTTGACTACCGCACATGAGCACCCTAGACGGGAAAACGCAAAAATCGTGAAAATGTTATTAGGACCCCTTTGACCAGAAGTGATTCTGGAAACAGAAAGAAAGGACACAATCAACCTGAATGGCTTAGCGACGAAAACACTGAGGAAATGGGAGAGAATTCAAGAGTCACCAAAAAACAAAGGAGTTCCTGTTTTAATCTCTCTCTCTCTCTCTCTCTCTCTCTCTCCTATTTATATATATATATATATATATATATATATATATATATATATATATATATATATATATATATATATATATATATATAAGCGAATACCACAGGAATATGATAGGCAGGAATCCAAGCGCTTTCGTCTTTCCTAAGACATTGTCAAGGAACGAATGAAATACAGTTGGAAAGAAAGTTATCAGTTTTATAATGTCTTAGTAAAGACGAAAGCGCTTGGATTTCTGCCAATCATTTTCCAGTGGTATTCGCTTATTTAATGAAGTCACGTGCATCTACTGTGATTTTTAAGCATATTATATATAATATATATATATATATATATATATATATATATCTATATATATACTATATATATATATATATATATATATATATATATATATATATATATACTAAGTAGATGAAGGCAGGCAGGAACACCACAGGATTTTCGACTCTATGGCATATTCCGACGTTTCGCAATACATTATTGCATCCTCAAGGAATTCTAAATAATAATTTTTTAAAAACTTTTAAAAAATTATAAAATTAAAAACCATAGTTATCTATAGGTCAATTTACGGGCTTCTTAAAATTCATAAGCCCAATGTTCCCCTTCGGCCTATCTTGGCCTCATACAAAATCTCCTAATTACAAACTAGCTAAGTACCTTGTCCCATTATTGGAGCCTCTGACTAATAATAAATAAATATACTCTGCCAAACTCTAACAAATTTAAAAGATTAATTTTACCTCAAGACCCCGACTTATTTATGGCCAGCCTTGATGTTGAGTCCCCATTTACTAACGTACCTGTCAAAGAAACTATTAGTATTATTTTAAATAAGTTATTTCCTGATCCCGATTCCAAGTTTTGTAAATTCAATCGTGTTGCTTTTAAAAACTTTTTTTATAATTAGCCGTGCTGGACACGGCTTTTGTTTTTAACTGGAAATTATATAGGCAAGTAGAAGGGATGGCTATGGGCTCCCCTCTTGGCCCAACATTCGCTAATATTTTCAAATGTTCCTGGAGGAATCCATGCTTGATGATTGCCTATTATCTTTCCGCCCCCTATTTTACGCTCGATAACGTGGTCGACACTTTTGCTTTTCCCTTTTCAGGCGTGAGTTTCACTCTGAGTCTTTCCTTGATTAGCTAACTCACGCCACCCTAAACATCACGTTTACTATCGAAAAGGAGAGGAGTGTCGTTTACCATTTTTAGACGTTTTTGGTATCTACTATGAGATTCAGGGCCTCTGTAACACGGTTTTTTTTCGCATAACTTTTTTATCGATGCATTTCATAAATATAACGCTTATTCAGAATACATATTATATCTACACATAAATTTTGATTGTATTCTGCATTACGTAGGTTGAATAAATTTGGTACTTATAATGTAAAAGTGACCTTTTTTGAAGACGGGCCAACTTACTCAGAGAAAAGGTTTCGAACGCACTCGTTACGTAACTTATGACGGCATTTCTTCCTCTTTCTCGATGGATGATTGGCTATACGTAACGAAGGCTAAACCTCTGGCAACAATGACATACAAATTTAAATACAAGCAAAGCAGTACACCTTTATGACTCTAGAACCTCTCCACTGGTAATTGTCATAATGAGCAAACCAACAAAATATGTTATTAAATTCAAAAAACACTTCGATTATTAGTCTAACTCCCAAAATAGGTTTCCTAAGAAATTACAGTCTACTTTATAGGTCACAATCGATTGACAAGATGTAGGGAATAGCTGGTAATTTTCAAAAACATAGTAGACAAGCTTGATTTGATAACTGCTATATCCAATGTCAAGCAATTTTTATTTATTGGCTATCTACCTATTTACTAAAAAAAAAAAAAAAAAACAGCCGGTACCGTATATTGGCTTTAAACTTTCAACCAATAATTATCGTCAGAATGGACTTCATGAGGCTCCACCCACTTTCGCCTCGTTATAATTCAGGATAACACTGAAGGCTACCATGGGCACTGTTGGATTAGAAAATTTAACATCTGTCTATTAACTCTAATTTCTCGATTAGTTGTAAGAAGTGCTAAATGATCCTCAATGATCCCAGCAGTTGGCCTAAACGTTTCATTCATGTATATCACTGCTATACTGTTGCGGCACTACTGCTACAGTAGTATTACTACGCTAGCACTGATACCCCACCCACATCTATGTATCGTTCCGCCATTCATAAAGTCTTTGGGTTTCAGAGCCGATGGAGTTTCTGTCTGGTGGATGGGCGGGGCAACATTTCGTCAAAAGGCGTGTTTACCTTGCTTTACGTAATGAATGTTTTTCGACTCTTGGCTCGTAATCATTGGCCATGGCGTCGGCTAGATCATTTTTACTCTATAAAATTAAAAACTATCAGGGTTTAGGTTATTGATAATGCTGACAAAATTTGTGTGTGG
>NC_061107.1:127335115-127340115 GCF_015104395.2 Macrobrachium nipponense | reverse complement strand
TGCTGCAGGTGGATGCTCCCAGCTTCCGCTATTTGGTAATAGAAGAATTCTGGTTTCTGTGCGAGCGTTGTAAACGCCTCCACAGTTATTGAAGGTTTGTATACCCCTTGTGTATTCAGTGGATTCTGGAAGGGGGGGGGGTCTAAGGGCGGGGAGGGGGGGGGGGGGGGGGCTTGTTATAATGCCCCGTCCCCAAACCACCATGGATATGAATAATGGAACATAGTTTTCATTCAATAAATCATTATTAATAGCAAATATTTGCTTAGTTAATGATTATTTCAACAACATCAACGACTGTACAACAACAAAAATAATAACAACTACTACTGTGTATATATATGTGTGTGTGCATACATACATAAATATTTATATATATGTACTGTATGTGTGTATGTTACATGTATATATGATAATCCTGTGTGGGGCCCCCAATGAAAGATTTCTAGATCCGCCACTGGTACTGTTTGTTTTGTTTGTTTATATGGTGTTTTTACGTTGTATGGAACCAGTGGTTATTCATCAACGGGACCAACGGCTTTACGTGACTTCCGAACCACGTCGACAGTGAACTTCTATCACCAGAAATACACATCTCTGTCCCCTCAATGGAATGCCCGAGCATCGAACTCGCGGCCACCGAGGTGGCAGGCAGAGACCATACCGATCACGCCACTTAGGCGTTGCCACTGGTACTATACACCTGAATTCATTTAGTATAATGGTCGACTCTCTATCATCTTTACGAGAGGACAGTGCTATTCTTCATCACAAGGCTAAGGAGGTATACTAGAAGGAAGCAAATTCATAAGGATACTCAATCGTCTCGGGCACTATAACACCCCTTATTATCTGTTCCATCGCCCTGACTTCGCTTTGGTGCGTTGTTGATGTGAATTCCTTCATGTACAGGTGTCTGATTTAGGATTACTTGAATATCAGTGACGAGGTCTAGGGAAAGAGCTTTCCAGAAGGTGAACGGTACATCAGTTACGGACCCCATACAATGAACGATTGTCGTTATCGACCCACACACTATTCAGACAGTATGAACGATCTCCGCACCGATTTCAGTCTGAACAAAGATTTTGTCTCGAGAAGACATGGCATTATCTCAAGAAGAGACGCGCGCGACAGCGTTATGTCGGCAGACAAACCCATACATTGAATGTCTGTGTATGACAGGCTTAAGTCGCAAGCCAGCAACCTGGTCGTGACAGATTCCCGCTGAGATCGTTCAGACACGAAGATCTGCCCATTTTTGCAGACAAGCCCATACAGTGTTTTTGCGAACGATACAGGCAGTCGTTCAGACAATCGTTCAGTGTATGGGGGCCTTTATTAATAAGAAACTGCCTGACGCGGTCTGATCGTAAATGCATGGCCTTTCCCGAGCTCCAGTGTGTTGCAGGTGTTGTTACGTAAGCAACGATGACAGAGCATGTAAAGATCGACAGGCGTTAAGACACCGCCCTGCATCTGTCAGTCTTGCATATACTGTAGTGCTGTATTGGTCCTGGATCTTTTCTATGTTAACATTCAGGATATGGAGGCAACATTCAACTTCATGTTCTTAGGTGAAGTGAGGGTCGAGTTATTGAAAGGGCGTTCTGTAGGTGGGGTGGCGTCTTTGCCGACGAATTCCTGTAGGGGGCAATGCGTCAGTGCACCTCACGTTGTGTACTGTTGGCATTACCAAAGGATGTTTGCACTGTTCTTTCGATCCCTAGTTGCATCCATATTGTGGCATTTCATTTTATCTCCATTCTTGCTTCCACTTTTCAGTCTTACACTTCAAAGTCTAACTATTATTTCTTATTGAGGGTCTTCTCACAGTTCCAGCGTTTGATGCTTATGCTTCACCTCCTTCATTTGCTGGGTATCTTTATTTTGCTGTCCAACCACCCTGACTCTCCCATTGTTCTGTCTTAAGCATCCAAAGGCTGAAAGTACCCAGTTCTTTGTTTGAGACAAACTTTCATAAAATCAATCATAAAATCTCTATCGGATTCCATCACAATGAAAATAACACCTTTATAATTGGAATATTTCGCAGGTTAAGGGCAGCAAATTAGTCTAAATGTGTCATCTATGAAATCTAAAGAGGGCTATTTTGTGTATATCTGAAGGAGGCGTCAAACGGTGGCCTCTGAAATAGCCTCTTGCACGTTATCTCAAGGTAAACTTTCGTCTATGATTTCCTTTTTCCTAAGTACTAAAACATTTGTAAATTAGTTTTCAACTCCTCTGATGCCATTATCAAAATGAGTGGCATCGTTTCGGGTATTTAGACCTTACTACCCTTTTTGCCAATAGCTATTACTTACAAATTTCAGGATAATGATCTATGATCTTACTAATTGCATCTTAGAAATGAATACTTGCAGCATTTCTTAATAGTTTCCTATCCTGTCAGACTGCAGTTACTGTAAACCTGTCCTCCCGGTGTATTAACAATTACCTCCCTGCTCATAGATCATTGGAAAACTCGTCTGTGTCAAGCCACGGCTCTCTCTCCTTTACAGCCTTTTCTCCGTTGTTTCATAACAGACAACTGATGTCATA
Organism: Macrobrachium nipponense; assembly: GCF_015104395.2. Classification (NCBI taxonomy): domain Eukaryota; kingdom Metazoa; phylum Arthropoda; class Malacostraca; order Decapoda; family Palaemonidae; genus Macrobrachium; species Macrobrachium nipponense. The sequence continues at coordinate 127,337,550 of NC_061107.1, read as the reverse complement.
ACATTTAGTGCCTCCGAAACAATACGTTTCCCCTTTCATGACTCGTGTCATTAATCTTTCTTCGTAAGAACAGTTTCATAGAAACTCCCTTGCCGCGCCCTAAAGTACATAGTCGTGTGGTATTTTACGTCACTGACAAATATTCACGCCATGGTCAATCTATTATACCGCCGTCGCTTTTGGAGAAGTGAAAATATAATACAAGTGTCAAATATTCCCAACCAACTATATCTTCACTCTTTATTAGTTCTGACATGAATTTTGTACGATAATGTTTACATGGACACTTGCTGGTCCCTCTATGGGGTTCCGTTTGTACAGGTAGTACTTCGGCGCCTTTGTGCACGTGTTTTGATATATATATAATATATATATATATACTATATATATATATATATATATATATATATATATGGACTCTTTGTTTATACCAAAGATAATACCAATAATGACAAAATACTCCTTAACACGGGTTTGCCGCATTTCATCTGTTTAAATTTAAGAATTAAAAATAGGAATTCAAGATTTTATAAAAATTTATACCTTCTCTTTTCTATTTCAAAATATAATCAACACAGTATACCTCTAAATATATGCTGTTTTAATATAGAATTCCATTTTAACCGAGCTTTTCATAAAATCATTCAAAAGAAATTATATAATCTGTATAGCAAGGCCACATTTTATTTTTGTATGTATCCACAACATGTGATATTATTCTTGGCCAAAAATGGGTCTCTTTCACTCATGTCCAAGCAGAGTTGATTACATAGACAAAAGCCTATCCCCACCAGGTACTGCTGGATAAAAGCATAGAGGATAATTACCTAGCACGCAATTACGGCCAGAGGGGTAGGAAGACCATGAAATACCAGGTCAATAACGTTAGTGCAACGCTTTGTAGGCGTTATTATTCGAACGCATTAAAAATAAGTCAGGAGAGGTCACTGACCTAAAGGACAAAGGAACAGCATCCTTTGGAGAAAACAATACGAAACAATTTAGTTGAATGAAAGTTTAATCTGAGGAACATACAAGGTAGATTAAAAAAACTAAAAAATATATATATACATACATAGAACGGCACTACAGCAAGTTAGTCGCGATCAATACTTTAAAGAAGCTTAGAAAAAGAATAAAATAAATATATTATGAGATTCAATCAAGAACACTGTAATGAAATAGATACAAATTCTGTATTATTCACGGCTTGCATGGAACAGGAATTATAGGAAATAAGAGTTCACGTTTCAAGTGTAGGTTACAATAAAGGAAAGTGAACAATACGAGAAGAGGTAATTTACGAATGTGAGAAACCGAGAGAGTTAAAAATATCACCAATTTCTCTGTCTATAACTATTTATTATTTAAGAAAAAATATTCATATATTCTATCTCACACACATGAATAAAACAAATATATATCTACGATGAGAAAGAAAATAAAAAGCAAGAATACCCAACCTTCTAACTTCATCTCTCGGGAAATTTTAAATCAGAGATAAACTTCCCAGACCGAAAACAGACAATCTAATTTTGACGACATGAAGCTGAATAGAAATTTTGAAATAAAAACTTTGGGTATGAGTCACTACCCACTAAAGGGTTGCAATCTGATCCCTATGTTAAGAGGCCAGAGAGATGAGAGCGGCAATATATTTTCCTTGATATAGATATATATATATATATATATATATATATATACTATATATATATATAATTATGATATATCCCCCCCTGAAACCCCCCCTTTTGACAAAACTATACAAATTGACAGCCCTTACCTGTTGGCAGCAGGCGCCCTCTATCTGCAAGCATGTCACTAGGCTAATAAGCTCACATAAATACAAAAATATACTATTTATTACCCAAAGCAGATGAACGTAAAATAGAACAAAATGATTAATAAGTCATAGTGATAAAGACTCAAGTTTGCCCCACAGAAAACTATAAGTTATCATTCCACTCTCCTGGTTTAGTCAAAGTAATCACTCCTATGCTCAAAATGTCAACTGCTACATTGTAATAGTCAAGTTTAGAGAATCCTGTTTCTAGTACCATGTTTTGGAACCCATCTGTAACAAAGATATATTCATTATATTTCCTATTACACAATATTAAATAAAGGTATACACTGCAAACTTCTCTCTTTTCAAAGGCAACTTTTTTAAGTCATTTAAATATGTACCATACCTTGAGATGGGTTTTCTCTTTCTACACCTGGCGTCCTTTTCGACCGTCTTTCTTCTTATCACAAAGGAATGTGTCTTTCCCTCAAGTGCCTTGAACGGTCGGACCGGTGATACACGTACAAACGAATGTACATACCCACCACGCCTCAAAACTGCCCGTGGCAACAGTCGAGCAGTTACCAAAAATGGGTGTGCCATGTCTCCAAACGAGGGGAGCTGACACGACATGTAATTCACTAACACT
>NC_061107.1:127327615-127330115 GCF_015104395.2 Macrobrachium nipponense | reverse complement strand
AAGGCTGGTGGAAGTTAGGAATTGTAAAGTTATCCCAGGTGACCACGTGGCCCCCCAACATAGGCTCCTTTGTATGGATTTAAACAAGATGAAAAGAGAAAAGAAAACGAAAAACGAATGGGGTTAAAAAAGAAAATCAGTGGTATAAATTGTTAGGGAGGATAATGATAAGAAGAGAGAGTTCAGGGAGAAGAGTGCTGGGAGAGGTTGATCTGGGAATTGAAGATGTGGGAGCAATGGTGGAGGCATAATGCATCATGTTGATTAGAAGAACATGGAAAGGAGATACTAGGGGAAACATCTGGAATAGTATGGGAGGAAAGGAGAGCTGGTGGTGGGAAGAAGAGGTGGGGAAGTGGTGGAAAGGTAAAAGGGTTTAGGCAAGAAGAGATTTGAAGAGTCAGCTGCAGGAGGACAGAGGAAGATTAAGAGAAAGAAAAAACAAAAGAAGTAAAAAGGGTGGTAGCTCAAGCTAAGGCTAAGGGCATATGAAGAGGTTTATAATGAACTGGAAACCAAGGAAGGGTTGAGATAAGATGCTCAAACTGTCAAAAGTAAGAAATAAAAGAACAAAGGACATCACCCATATTAAGCAAATGAAAGATAGGAATGGACCCTACAGGTCGTAAAAAAGAAGAAGACATCCTGAAAAGATGGAAAGAGTATTTCGAACAACTGCTAAATGAAGAAAATGAAAGACTTGTAAGAGAGGATGGACCAAGTACATGGGAATGGTAATGGGGATATCTAGGATGAGTGATACGAGCCCTTAAAAAGAATGAGAAATGGGAAGGCAACAGGACCTGACTTAATCCCAGTCGAAGTTTTGGAAAGCCCTTAGGAGAGGAAGGGGTAGACATCTTGTATGATCTGATGGTAAAAATATTCGAACAGGAAAAGATACCAGAAGAATGGCGGAAAGCATATTGATACCTATATTTAAAGGTAAGGTGATGTCCCAGGAATGCAGTATTATGAGTATAAAACTAATGTCTCACACGTTTTTGAAGATTTGGAAAGAATCATAGATAGCAGGCTGAGAGAGGAAGTTAGAATATGGGAAGAAACAGTTTAGGATTTATGAAGGGAAGCGGCACAACGGATGGAATATTTTGCATAGGCAGCTAATGGAAGAAATTCTGAGAAAAACAACGAGCCCTGCATCTGGTATTCATAGAACCTTGAAAGGCCTATGACAGAGTGCCAAGGCAAGAAATATTGGAGATGTTTGAGGGAGAAGATGGTGGCCGGAAAAGTATGTTTCAGAATTATTCAGAGATGTACAGGATGTGTATAACTAGAGTGAGGAGTAGTGTTTGGTGAGACGGATGGATTTGAGATGGAGTTGGATTACCAAGGGGTCAGCACTTAGCCCATTCATCTTCACATCGTGATGGATGTAATGACCAGGGATGTTAGAGAAGCAGTGCCATGGTGCATATTATACGCGATGACATTGGTGTTGTGTTCAGTAGGGGAAAGGAGAGGAGTTTGAGAGGAGGATGGAGAGGTGGAGAGCACACTTTGAGGAGAGAGGAATGAGATAAGCAGATCAATACCAAATATATGTGTTCTAGTATTTACTGAGGACGGTGGGAATAGCATAAGATTGGGTTGGGGAAGAATAAAGAAGTACAGAAGTTCAGTACTTAGGGTCCGTATTGGAGATAGTGAAGCATGGACCAAGAGGTGAGACACCGAATTCAGGCAGGATGGAATAACTGGAGGGGTCTGCATCAGGGGGTCCTCTGTGACAAGAAGGTCCCTCTGAATTGAAAGGAAAGTTCCATAGGACGGTGGTCAGACCAGCAATGTTATATGGAACGAAACGGCAAGTATGAGGAAAACAGAGGAAAGAAGATGGATGTAGGCAGAAATGAGAATGTTGAGATGGATGGTCGGGGAGTAACAAGGGAAGATAGGATTAGAAATAGTATATAAGAGGATCACAAAGTAGCTTGAAATATCGAAGAAAATACAGGAAGGAGGCTTCGATGGTATGGACACCTGTTACGAAGGGAGGAACGTCATGTTGGAAGACATACGATGGAAATGGAAGTGCAGGGTAGAAGGAAGAAAAGGGAAGACCAAGAAAAGAGATGGCGGTAGTTGTGTAACAAGGGAAGATATGGAATTGAAAGGTATAAATGAGAACGAGGCACAAGACAGAAATCGATGGAGACGACTCATTCGTATGGCGACCCCATATAAAAATGGTTTAAAGGCTAGGAAGAAGAAGAGTCTATTTTTTAGCAAACAGAAATTTAATGAATTGATTGGCCAATAAATGAATGATAACTAATCTGCACAACAGTGATCAAATTAACTTTACAATAGAAGCTAACGAAGAAAATTAAATAGTGGATAACCACAACAATGATCAGTACTCCCCCCGCCCCCTCTCTCTCTCTCCCCCATCTCTTTCTCTCAAACACTGGGTCAAAAGATACAGGAAGTTTTTGAGCAGAAGTCGTGGAATTTTAAGACTTTGCCAGTTATG
>NC_061107.1:127317615-127322615 GCF_015104395.2 Macrobrachium nipponense | reverse complement strand
GTACCATACGAACAAACAAGCAAGCCATGACATTCATAAGAATTCATCAGAATGCTTCAAGGGTTTATCTTTACTTTTATAAATATCGTTTTAAATACTGATGTTATTTAAGAACTAGTGCAATGTTTATAAAAAGAAAAAACTGTAACTATTCATTAATATAACAGAGGAATGAGTCAACATCGAGAGCAGAGCATTGGGCAATATCTGAAAGCCAGTGAAGACAAATGACTAACTAGTACATGGGAAGAAGGACTGATAAAAGAAGACGAAGACCCAGACATATACAGACAGGAGAATGACAAATAGAACGGAGGAATGGCGCAACAAACTAATGCACGGGCAGTACATGAGACAGACTAAAGAACTGGCCAGCGATGAAACATGGTAATGGCTACAGAAGAGAGAATTCAAAAAGAAAACAGAAGGAATGGTAACAGCGGCACAAGATCAGGCCCTAAGAGCCAGATATGTTTAAAGAACGATAGATAAAAATAACATCTCATCCATATGCAGGAAGTGCAATATGAAAAACGAGATCATAAACCAAATAGCAAGCGAATGCCCAACACTTGCACAGAACCAGTACAAAAAAGAGGCACGATTCAGTAGCAAAAGCCCTCTACTGGGGCCTGGGCAAGAAACATCCGAAGGAGTGATAGAAAACAATCTGGCAAAGATCCTCTGGGACTATGGTATCAGAAGAGGTAGGGTGATACGTGCCATTAGACCAGACGTGACGTTGAGTGACAAAATCAAGAAGAAAGAATCACTCATCGATGTCGCAATACCATGGAGAACCTGGAAAAGCTTGATGCCGAAGTAGCTCCACGATTCATGCAGAAGAGTGTGTTCCTGGAAACAGGGACTCTTGAAGAGTCAGGATGCAACCTGGAAACCTCTTTTATAAAAAAAAAATAGACAAATAATAATAATAATAATAATAATAATAATAATAATAATAATAATAATAATAAGAAGAAAAGACAAGAAGACGAAAGAAGAAGAAGAGAGAAGAAAAAGAAGAAGAAGAAAAAAGGAAAAAAAAAGGAAGAAAGAAGAAAAAGGAAGAAGAAAAAAAGAAGAAAGAAGAAGGAAGGAAGGGAAGAAAAGGAGGAGGAAGAAGGAAGGAGGAAAAGATTTTTTAAAGAAGGGGAATAATATAGAAGAAGAAGAAGAGGAAGAGGAAGATTTAAAAGATGGGGAATAATATATAACGTTGCCCATTCCATATTGAAAATCTCAGTCTATGTCTGCGGTCAAATACAGACAAAACCAAAATACAATTATTACCAAAAATAAATTACAATTTTCGGTAAAAATCCTTGACGTTATCGGCAAGGGGATTTCTCATTACTCATTATGACATAAAGTTCGTGTAGCTAATAAGTTAGTCAGGTAATGTTCCACAGTTCGGATCAATATGTATTTCGAACTGAGAGAGAAGGAAAGAGAGAAATAAACAAGTAAATGAAAAGTGGCATAAAAGAGGAAAATGAACGACGTCGTACCGAGTGTTTCGAATTAGAGCCCCCCCCCCCCCCCCCTCACAAAACAATGGAAAGTTATGAAGTTTTCTCCCCCCCCCCCCCCCCCCCCTCTTCCACAGAACAAATGGAAAGTTATGAAGTCCTTCCCCCCCCCCTCTAACCCCCCCCCCCCCTCTTTCCACAGAACTAACCAATGAACAAAATGGAAATTATGAAGTTTTCTCCTCCCCCCCCCTCCCCTTCCCCCCCCTTACAGAACAAATGGAAAGTTATGAAGCTTCTCTCCTTCCCCCCACCCCCCACCGCCCCCCCCCCCCTTCCAAAGAACTAACAATGAAGAAAGTTATAAAGAAGTTTTCTGCTATACCCTATCTGCAAGTAAATTATCTTAAGTTTCTTTTAAGTTATTTTTCGTTTAACATTTCTTGTATTTTCAGACTGAGTGATGGAGTTAGATACAAACATGGCTAACAACTCGGAGGAAATCAGATAGAATGACCGAATCTGGGCTACAACCTTCAGAGGCCAGGGATGCTGGCGCATCCTTCATTTCACTTTCCTGGATAGCTAAATACATTAACAAAGATGAACACTTTATTAAGAGAAACTGGAATAAAAATCTATTTGACTGTCATCACGAAAAGAGTGAGAATCTTGGAAGGCTTGAAGTCCTTTCTCAGGAGTCAAAAGACATCATAGCTGAGGCAGTGGGTAGACCAAGAAAGTCTTTATGTAAATTGGCACTTGAAATAGAAGCAAAAAAGGGGAAAGAAGAGTAGTTATAGTGCTGTATATTGTGAGTTGAAAAAATCTGGTATCAAGCCATTTCATGTTATCACCAAGCCCAACATCATTCAGCAACAGAGAGAAGACCGTGCATGGTTTTGTGGTTCATTTCTTAAAGATTGGGATGAAGCTGACTTTCTCCATGTTGTTACATCAGATGAATTCTTCATTTACACAGTCAGGAAGCCAAATCATAAAAATGACATCATTTGGGCTGCAAAGTTGGATGATATCAGCGATGACGTGCGCTATCACCAAGTTATGAAATTTCCTGAATGTTTGGGAATTTTTCTGTTTCACAGCCAAATGGTTAATGTGGATCGTTGAAGAAAAAGGACAGTCATGGAATAGCGAATACTTCAGAGAAACTGTGCTTACTGGTGGAGTATTTCCTCCCCTCAAAGATCCTGAAAATGTTTTATCTGTTGAAGAAGTCACATTTTTGCATGATATGGCACCGTGTTTCAAGGCTCTTCAGACACAGTAGCTGCTTCAAAACAGGGGTATCGATTTCTTCTTGTCAAGTGAATTTCCCGGTAGCTCCCCTGACCTTAATGTGTGTGAAAACATTGGTAGAATCTTAAAGGATCGTGTTGAAGCGTGTGCAGTGAACTATGATGGTATACCAAGCCTCAACGACCTGCGAAGAGAGGTGGCCGAAGTGCTCAGGGAAATGGAGTTTGAGTCTCAGCTTTTTTGAGATTTGCTGAAATCATACCCCTCACGAATGCAGGCTGTGGTACAGGCAAATGGAGGCCACACAAAATTAAATACTCAGAGAGTAACTTAAATAAATACCTGTTCTGAATTACTTTTGTTTTTGTCCATATCAATTTTAGTTTATGCTGCAGAGGGGGAGCTCTAATTTCGAAACACCCTGTACATTACTTGAAAAAACTGACAGAAAGCAATAAAACAAGTAACTATATGATTAAAAAGAATAAAAACTAACGCATAAATATGCATATTCAAATACAAACAGATAATTGAATATGTAAAGATCAACAGATGATGCCAGGAAATATGAAGACAGAAGTTTTTACACAGAAAATAATCGTTTTTTGCATTTATTTTTACTTGAGTTGCATGAAGATAAAAAACGATTTGAACAGGGGATTATTAATTTTGTAAACATTTTCCGATGTACGTAATTCCCAAATATATCACAAACTTGCCATACTATTTTCAGTACAACGTAATAAAAACCTTCTCACATAATTAAGTAATCAATTTGAACTGCTGAGCATATCATTGCCTGGAAAATTTAAACGGTACAAAAATATGAAATTCAATCAAAATAGCAATAAAAAAGCAAATTACAGATAATAAGAAAACAACGACATACAAGTAAACAATGAAAAAGAAAGTTGATGGCCAGAGCAAACAATGATTAAGACAAACTTCATTATTTCCCTTCCCTCAGAAAATCATATGAAAAATCATAGGAAGATACGTTCACTTGGACGAAAGAAATGAATGAATTCTTCCACCGTAACAAAAGGAAATCCACTTTTCTGTGATTATCGCAACAGGATGACGTTGTTGTTCAGCGATTAGGTAAAAGAAAAAAAAAGGCATTTTTCCCCTACTTAAAACAACGAAATGGCATTAGTTTTAAGTGGAAAATGCGGTTGCTAATTGCGTAAGTTTGAAAAAGATCTTAAATAACATGGAGTTGCAAAGAATAGAAAAGAAGTGTGGGGCCATGGGCCATCGTATGCTTTAATCTTAGGTATTGGGGCGTGGGGGGGGGGGGGGGGGGGGGGGGGGGGCGGGGCGGGGGGGGGGGGTGGGGGGGGGTTGGGGGGGGGGGGGGGGGGGGGGGCGGTGGAGGTGTAAATGATGAAAATACAAACATGCTCAAAAAGCCTAATTCGCCATAGATTAGGTTTATTCTTCCAATTGCCAAGCGAAGACAGCTGGATGAGACTTTCGAAAAATAGGTAAGGCTTCACTAGAACAACTAAGGAACCTCTGTACGAGGCTATAATATAGACAATTAAAAGCCACAGTAGTGTTAAAAATATATTTTTGTACAGTAATAAAAATTACTAGGAGAGTCTTTCGGAAACTGCCCGTATCCCTCTTCAATCCCTCTTCAGTAGGACTGAAGAGGGATACGGGCCAGTATCCGAAATACTCTACTAGTAATTTTTAGCATTGTACAAAAATATTTTTTTTACTACTGTGGCTTTTAATTGTCATTATCTCCATTATTATATATGCCATGACATAATTTTTTTCCTAAAACAAAAAAGATTAAAAATTTCAAACTATCAAATCACACTATCTCCACTCATATATATGCTATTCCATCATTTTTTCCTAAAACAATGGGTCTAATTTACACCTATCTATGTTAGAATTAACCCAATCTAACCTAACCTAACCCTAACCTAGCCTTATTTCCGATGGCAGGCAAAACTTGTAATCCTTAAACTAGGTTGCTGCTCTTGTGAAGCCTCAATTATTATCTGATCTTTCCAGGTGATTATCTTTTGGGAGCAATCGAAACAGAAGTTGATTTGTTACCGTGGAAATCATTTCAATTATGAAGTTATTCATCCGAAGGTTAAGCACAATTTCTGACAAGTTTCTAAAAAAAAAAAAAAAAAAATTTTTTTGTCATGATGCCATTTCCCTTTTCTTTATTTTAAATTGAGTATGTTTTTTCCTCTAAGATATATATTATATATATATATATATATATATATATATGTGTGT
>NC_061107.1:127304822-127317115 GCF_015104395.2 Macrobrachium nipponense | reverse complement strand
ATATGTGTGTGTGTGTATATATATATATATATATATATATATATATATATATATATATATATATATATATATATATATATATATATGAATATATATACATAGAGAGAGAGAGAGAGAGAGAGAGAGAGAGAGAGATCTTCCACTCAAGTCTTTACAATTGCTGACGATTTCCTTCTTTCTAACTGTTCCCTTCCTTTGGTTCTCCTATAAGTTTTCCTTCAGGATCTTCGTCGGGTAATTCCTCTTACCCGCTCCTACTGGAGCTACTTAAAAGTTTCATTACAGCAGATTTGTCACTTCTTTCGGAGCCAAATTAAAGACTTATAAGTCCAAAGCCTAAATTTTCATTGCACTGAGGCCGCATGAAGGTGTTTCCCTCCCAGTTTTTTTTTCATTTACACTGATGATAAATGGTTTTATGATGGATTTTCCGGAAGATTATTTTTACTCCAGTTCTAATACTGAGTTTTTAGAAATTTACCCATAAATGTTATAACTTCCCCTTTGTCTGACAATTATTCTTTATCTCCATATCCTTATTTTTCCTAATTTCGCTCATCAATACAAAAAGCCTGTTTTTAATTACTTATTAAGAGCCAGTGTTGTAGAAATATAAAGAAAGATTGGTTATCTACTACTATCATTCTCCGTTCGCCCTGTCAAAAGCAGGCAGCCCCCTATCCCCAATTAGTGTGCCATCTTCTCTGAAATTATCTTAATGATTCCAAGTTTACGTGCAACTCGTAAAAACAGTGAAAAAAAAATCTAATAGGATTTTTTGTACTTTTCAACTTTAGCTAATTATTTCAACTTTTTTAGGTGGTCTATATCTCGCAAATCTTCTACAGTCTTTAGATGATCGATCTGGCTCGAAGTTTCCTGAGCTGAGAGGTCCCAAGGTGCGGAACTCTACATCTTAAGAATCTGGAGAAAGAGAGAGGTTCCTAGTGTCTCCTGCAAAGAGAATTCAAGAACAGCAGGAGGTTTCAAACCGTTTACTGAACTACTTTCAGAATTGAGGTAAGTAAAGCTCAAGTAATATAGTCTATTGCTAATTCAGTTTCCTCGAATCTTCAAATAAATGCTACAATAAAATCCTCCCTTATTAAACTTTTGAAAATGCTCAAAATATTAAGTTAATATAAGTTCAATCCACTCCATGTAATTTGTTGTTCCTGGCTGTCAGTTCAGTCATTAAGAAGTTCTAATAACAATAGTAAAATCATCATCATCATCAAAAATTATTATTATTATTATTATTATTTTTATATTATTATATTATTATTATTAATTATTATTATTATTATTATTATTATTATTATGTGAGGGAGATTTGTAAAAAATAAAACATAGGCAAGACATGAGAAGCTGAATTTCACAGAGGCTTTTGCATCATGTGGCATTGGAGATGAAAATGACGATGATGACGATTATCATTATCATTGATCTCTGTATGCAATTTAAATGAAGCGTTGCTTTGATTTATACGGATTTATTCTTGTTCTCATACATTTCATATTTCTTCTGTGCCGTTAAACAATTAATATAGAAAAGTACACTTTGTTAATTTCATCATTACTTCTGGCGACTGTCTTCTAAATCACAAATAATAAGAGGGAAAGAAAAAGGGTATAAAATTTTGGATATTAAATCTGGCCCAGCAGGAAGCTTATCAAATTAACAACATTGTTGCTTGAGAGATGATGGTGATCTCGAATATTCAACGTAACAACTGTAATGTTCGACTGGATGTAAGTTTATTAGAATAAACTCACATCCAGTCGAACCTAACAGTTGCTTCTTTGAACATTTGAGATTATCAAAATTACTCAAGCCACAATAACATCAACCTAATTACTCTCCAGTTGGGTCTTACTTGATATAACCACAAAGATGTCCCAACTTCTCTTTCCTTCGTATCATTTGTGATTTAGAAGACTATAGTCAGAAATAATGATAAAGTTAGCAAAGTGTAATCCAAAACAAGGACAAGGGATAAGTGACAAGTCAAATGGTAGCATGGAGTAAACGAATTTTCTTTAAGCATTGTTCTCTCGAGACATTTCATGTATAAAATTAATTTATTTTTGTTACTATTCCAGATGAATGTTTATTTCCCATCTGTGGAACAAAGAAACTACTCTGTTTTTTTCCATCTGTCCAACCGCCTGTAGTGTTTGCGTATGGTAACACTGCGTCCCAGGCTTTAGATAGTTACATTCAACAATAATAACAATATCCTATTTCGAATATTAACGGTGTAATTCGCATACAGTAAATTATTAAAACGCTTTTCAGTTGCAAATGTTCACCCAGATATCCTTTTATTTACTATATAAAGCCCGGGACGCAGTGTTACCATACGCAAATATCCCAGGCGGGTGGACAGATGGAAAAAAACAGAGTATAGTATTTAAGTTATTATTGATGAGAAAATTTACGTTAAATTCACAGTATTAAACTCATCTCCTCATCGAGGCAAACAGATTTATCTGAAAATCGCATCGCAAGAATTCTTTCTTTTTTTCTCTAACTGAGTTCTAGGTTCACCGAGAGTAACTGTACAAATTCACTCATATCTATGGCTTATTAAAGTACTGATTCCACAGATATGCTAATGAAACCATCTATATCGCGTATATAAAGAGAGAAATCTCATTAAAATCCAATTATCCTACTTTCAGGTTTTGGAGTCTGATGACATTCATAACCTGTAAAGTTCATTATCATAATGGACAAACGAATGATTGTGACACTGCCTAGTTACTTTGCGGCATAATTTTGCCAGGTATAGTTCCCCTAACAAACTGACGCAATTACTTTATTCTTGAACCAGTTGCCTAATAGTCTGACAGAATTATTTTATTCTTTACTTGTTTCCTAACAGACTGACGCAATTACTATACTCCTGTACCTATACCTTAATAGACTGATTCCATTACTTTATTCTTGTACCTATTCCCCAACAAAATGGCGCAATTGCTTAATTCTTGTATAATTTCCCTAACAGGCTGACTGAATTACTTTATTCTTGAACTTGTTTCTTAACAGACTGACGCAATTACTTTACTCCTGTACCTATTCCTTAATAGACTGACGCAATCATTTTATTCTTGTACCTATTACCTGATACATTGACGCAACGTACTTATTTTTGCGCCTCCTCCATAACAGGCTGGCGCAATTATATTATTCGAATGATTTTCTTTATACGACAATATGGAAACTGTTTCATTCAGACACCGCTGTTTGTAAAATATTCTAAAAGTTCGTGTTATGCCCACTAAAAGTATGCGTGGCGAAATTATGCCGGCCGCAAAGAACTAAGCAGTGTAACAATCATTCGCTTGTTCATAATGAGAATGAACTTTACAGGTTATGAATGTCATCAGTCTCCAAAACCTGAAAGTAAGATAATAGGCTTTTAATGAGATTGCTCAATTTCTATACGCGATAGAGATGGCTTCATTAGCATACAGAGGGAAGAGTAATTTAATAATCCATAAATACGAGTGGATATCGTATTTACTGTAGGTAAACCTAGAACTCAGAAAAAAGAAGAAGAAAGGTTGCGTTTAATACTGCAAATGTAACGTGAAGTTTCTCATCAATAATCACTTACATATTAGTTTCACTGTTCCACAGATGAGAAATAAACATTCCTTTGGGCCTTTAATCCCGCACAAAACAAAGGCTCTCCCGTTGTTTGAATCAATAAGAGCAAATGCTCATAGGCTACTCAAGCTCTTTCATTTAAGCAATCAACGACAAAATTTATTTTATTTATTACAAAGCTGATGTTCCTGTTGTGTACATAATTAAAAATGCGATTTTTTATTGCGTTAATGAATGACACAATAAAATATGTTTTTGCTACACCAACAAGAGGTAAATTCCAACGTTTAGATAAATTTTATGATACGAACATTTTATGAATTAATAAAACATTTCTAGACTGCACAATGTAAATATGTTTTCGATAAATCTCTCCATAAATTAAGTTTTTTCCCTTGTAATGCTACAGTGAGGTAGCCTATTTAACTCAATGCTCTCGATAAAAAAAATTCCAATTTTTTTCAGTCTCGAGATTTGGCACTGAAATGAAGCTTGATGCTATTATGTTCAATTTTTCATTCCTTTCGGTGCTGTATGCCTTTACGTTGGATTCCGATTTAATTAACCTAAACTATAAATATATATATGGTTTTCCTAGGGTCGCTTTTTAGGGATGTTTTGGGGCTACTCTGTTTTCTCGTAATAGATAAAATACTTTGAACAGAACTTTTCTAACATGCGACTAATGCGCAAATGAGGATTTTTCGCGTGAACCCTCTTATAGTCTAGATTCAAATAGTCCTCTGGGCTGTTCCAGAAGAATGTGCATATCATAAATAGTTATAATTATAATGTAATATATAAAATACGTCATTTTCGTGCATCTAATATCTTTCTTTTATACCGAGAAAAAATTTGTCAGGAAGATGTATCGATTCCGAGGAAGTATTAAAGAGCGTGGATTGGTAAAGGTTAATGAAGTGCTGTCCTCAACTACCTGATGTCGGAATTATGAGCCTTCAAACCTTTAAGGGAGAGCAGAATAGGGCAAACTGAAATGGAGGCTCCATTACAATAGAGATTTGACCGCGATCAAGAGTAGAGCAATTAGTACCATCTAATGTGAATGATGGGCCTGGAGGGGAAAATTATAATTAGAATAATTATAATCTATGCCTTAGTCATTCTGGTCAAATCACTATTCAAGAAATGGAGATTTCGAACACAGTCGGTCACTAGGAACGAGTTATTCCAAACTGCAAACATCTGATAGTAATACAATTATAGATGCTCTAACTTCTGCATCATTTAATTTTACTTTCAAGAATATAATAAAAGGATTAGTGTGGTTCCCCAAATATGCAGCGCTATTCATATTTCTTTTTGAAATTAGGAAGAAATAGTGGCAATACTTGGATCCACACAAAATCTGAGTAAAAGTTCCCCGGAGTCTAACGAAACTTTTTTTTCAAGATAAAAAAATATTCCGGCTCTTGATTTATTATTTAAGTCAGGTAACGGATATGGGGACAAACAGGCAAAGATAAATAAGCCCTAAATATATTTACCTTTATCGAGGTAATTACCACAAATGAAGGAGAAAGCAGTAAGCATAGGGGAGAGGAAGAAACAGCATAACTAAAGAAAGTAAGATGTGGCAAGAGTACTTACTTGCAGTTACAGAATATAGGTCATATGTAACAATTTTAGCATACATGCTTGTCGTGGGGTTAAAGTATATGGCATAGATTTAAAAAGGAGAATAACATCTTAATAAGCATATTAAACACATACATATATACATACATACACACACACATATATATATATATATATATATATATATATATTATATATATATATATATATATATATATATATATATTATAACTTTTCATGATAGAAACATGAAACAGTTTCTTGACAATTCATTTAGGCATTACACAACTTCTTAGCTATTAAAACCATTACATATATACTTATAACTCCGAACAAAGTACTCGTATGAGTATATATATGGTCTGTTGTTGGCACCTATAGCTGTGCCAGACGCACGAGCCTAGCTAACTTTAACAACTACTGAGACTAGAGAGCTGCAATTTGGTATGCTTAATGACTAGAGAGTGAATGATCAACGTAGCAATTTACCATTTGCAGCTCTCTAGCTTCAGTAGTTTTTTTTTTTTTCCATTAAAGGTTAAAGTTAGCCATGATCATTGCGTCTGGCACAGCTATAAGTGTCAACAAAAGACCCCCACAGAGGTGTGACTGAAACTGTCATGGGCAAGGGCTGAGAGTTTCATACAACATTATATACGCTGTACAGAAAACTCGATTGCACCGATGAAACTCCGGAGCATTTATACTTCTTCTTTTTTTTTTTTTTTTTTTTTGGGGGGGGGGTGGGGGGTTGGCAGGGAATGGCAATGGGGAGTGAACGAGGATGAAAGAGACTTGGGTGAGTTTGTAAAAGAGAAAAATTCCCTTAATTAAGCCCTTCTGTCATGGATCAAAACACCGAGCGAACACTGAACGAATAAAAAACATTGAATCAAACGTTTCCTTATATTATACTTACACAATGATATACATGTGTGGTTATTTGCGCATGATGGTTCACATAAATTATATACTACTTTACTTTATTCTTGTCTTCTTTCGAACGTGCAGTTTTGCGAACATAATAGTAACTGAATAGATCTGAATCTATCCGAAACATTTTACTCTGCGTAAAAGTAATAAAATTATAAATTCCCTGGCTTAAGTATTCTTTGCATTTCATAAACTAAGTTCTATGTGGAATTAGAAAGTTACTTTACTAGCTTTTATCATCACTAATACGAAAGTTTTAAAAATTCGCGATGACACAATGACACACACATATACTTGTGTGTGTTCATATATTATATATATTATATATATATTATATATATATATATATATATATATATATATATGAACACACACAAGTATATGTGTGTGTGTGTCATCGCGATATAATATATATATATATATATATATATATATATATATATATATATATATATATATATATATATAGAGAGAGAGAGAGAGAGAGAGAGAGAGAGAGAGAGAGAGAGAGAGAGAGAGAGAAGGCCTATACAAAAAAATTTAATAAAAGGACGGTAAAATGATGAACAGCCTATATGAACCTCCTGTTCTTAATAACATAATATGAGCAAAAATTCAAAAGTTTCAAGACTAAACGATATATGAAAAAAAAAGTATTAAACGCCTAGAATTGAAATACGACCAAAAAGCAGTAATTAAACAAAAATAATGAAATAAAAACATCAAAATTGCCAGACTGCATTGCAAACAGATATTCATGGATGTAAAACATGAGCTAACAACAATGTATGTTGGGGTTGATGGTCAAACGTTATAATGACCCCGACCGAATGAAAGCTGTATTTCCGTAAGAATGAGTAATTGTGCCATGTCGATTACTTTCGCAAGACTGGAGACATCCGCTGTATTGTCTAGGACAATATCGTTTTCAATTCTAAACAGGCCTTTCTAAATTGTCACTTGAACCATGGTGAATCTTTTGACAATAGAAGAACAATTTTTAGATCGACGAAAATTCTGAAAAACAGAATTCTAATAGGCTGTTCATCTTAATTCAATAATAGAATTCTAATACCAAGACTTTTATATGTTCAAAAACTGAATTCTATTACGAAGACTTCTATAAGTTCTTGGTTAGGAAAATTTCACAAGCTTACCCGGTGACAAATTCGAAGATTCTAACAGAGATTCCTACGAGTTTTGGATGGGAAAATCTTTTAAGTGTACGTGGTGACGTTTGTGATATCCTCAGATAAATTCGACATAAAACGACAATGGCACTTTTCCACTCAGAAATGTGAATTTCACTACGTGTAAATTCTATGACAAAAATACGCAAGACTATGATAAATATCAGTTCTTCACAAGTAAAAGAAGAGGTTTATAGCAGATTCAGATACAACATACTTATATAAAAGACTGGTTATTTGTCACTATGAAGGAATATTCAGGCATTAGCTGCAGTCAAAATAGTGGTTGCCACAATCAGAGTTCGAGTGAAAGCGTGGGTCGAATTTGTGGCAATGAAAGTTCAATCACATGATACTAACGAGACAGTTAATGTTCTGTATGAAAAGCAGGAAGGAACAGTAACAAGACAGTGTTCTGTATGGAAAAAACAGGAAGGGAAAAAAAGTAACAAGGACAGGTAGTTCGTTCTGTTAATGGAAAAGCAGGAAGGAACAGTAAACAAGACAGTTAGTGTTCGATGAAAAGCAGGAAAGGAACAGGTAACAAGACAGTTAATTGTTCTGACTTTATTGCAAAGCAGGAAGGAGGAACAAGACAGTTAGTGTTCTGTATGAAAAAGCAGGAAGGAAAACAGTAACAAGACAGTTAGTTTCTAGTATGAAAAAGCAGGAAGGAACAGTTAACAGACAGTTAAGTGTCGTATGAAAAGCAGGAAGGAACACTAACAAGACGTTAATGTCGTATGAAAGCAGGAAGGAAAAGTAACAGACAGTTAGGGTCTGTATGAAAAGCAGGAAGGAAAAAGTAACAAAAGACAGTTAGTGTTCAAGTATGAAAGCAGGAAGGAACCAGTAACCAAGACAGTTAGTGTTCCTGTATGAAAAAACAGGAAAGGAAAAAAGTAACAAGACAGTTTGTGTCTTTGTATGAAAAAGCAGGAAGGACAGTTAACGAAGGGACCAGGTTAGTGTTCGTATGAAAAACAGGAAGGAAAGTAACAAAAGACAGTTTTAGTGTTCTGTAATGAAAAGCAGGGTAAGGAAAGGAACAAGACAGTTAGTTGTTCTTATGAAAAAGCAGGAAGAAATTAACAAGACAGTTAGTGTTTCAGTATGAAAACAGGAAGAACGTAAAAACCAAAGGCAAGGTAAAGTGCTCTGTATGAAAAGCAGGAAGGAAAAAGTCAATTCAAGACATTAGGGTTCTGTATGAAAAGCAAGGAGGGAAAAGGTAACAGACAGTAAAAGTGTTTCAGTATGGAATAAGGCCAAGGCGAAGGATACAGTAACAAGACAGTTGTGTTTCTGTGAAAAGCAGGAAGCAGAGACAGTAACAACGACAGTAGTGTTCTGTATAAAAGCAGGAAGGAAAAGTAAACAAGACAGTTATGTTCTGTATAAAAGCAGGAAGGGAAAAGTAACGACAGTTAGTGTTCAGTATGAAAAGCAGGAAGGAACAGTAACAAGACAGTTAGTGTTCTGTATGAAAAACAGGAAGGAAAAGTAACAAGACAGTTAGTGTTCTGTATGAAAAGCAGGAAGGAACAGTAACAAGACAGTTAGTGTTCTGTATGAAAAACAGGAAGGAAAAGTAACAAGACAGTTAGTGTTCTGTATGAAAAGCAGGAAGGAAAAGTAACAAGACAGTTAGTGTTCTGTATGAAAAGCAGGAAAGAAAATTAACAAGACAGTTAGTGTTCAGTATGAAAAACAGGAAGGAAACGTAACAAGGCAGTTAGTGTTCTGTATGAAAAGCAGGAAGGAAAAGTAACAAGACAGTTAGGGTTCTGTATGAAAAGCAGGAAGGAAAAGTAACAAGACAGTTAGTGTTCAGTATGAATAGCAGGAAGGATAAGTAACAAGACAGTTAGTGGTTCTTAGTATGAAAAGCAAGGAAGGAAAAGTAACAAGAAAACAGGTTAAATGTTCAGTAAAATGAAAAGCAGGAAGGCAAATGTAACAAGACAGTTAGGTTCTGTATGAAAAAGCAAGGAAGGAAAAGTAACAAGAACAAAGTTAGTTCTTGTATGAAAAGCAGGAAGGAAAAGGTAACAAGACAGTTCGGTTCTGTAAAATGGAAAAAGCAGGAAGGAAAAGTAAAAAACAAAGAACCAGTTAGTGTTCAGTAAATGGAACAAGCAGGAAGGAAATTGTTAACAAGACAGTTAGTGTTCTGTATGAAAAGCAGGAAGGAAACGTAACAAGACAGTTAGGTTGGGTTCTGTAATGAAAAGCAGGAAAAACAGGAAATGTAAACAAGACAAAAGTAGTGTTCTGTATGCAAAAGACAGTTAGTGTTCTGGTAAATTAAAATCAAGGAATGAAAGTAACAAGGGAACAGTTAAGTGTTCAGTATGAAAAGCAGAAGGGAAAATGTCAACAAGACAGTTAGTGTTTCTGTATGAAAAGCGGAAGGAAAAGTAACAAGACAGTTTTTTTAGTGTTCTGTGAAAACCAGGAAGGAAAAGTAACCAAGAAGTTAGTGGTTCTTGTATGAAAAATCCAAAGGATTAGGAAAATTAAAGACAAGGCCCCACGTTTAGGTGGATCTTGTATGAAAAGCAGGAAGGAAAAAAATAACAAGACAGTTAGGGTTTCTGTAAAATGAAAAGCCAAAGGAAGGAAAATGTAACAAGACAGTTAATTCTTTCTGTTAATGGAAAACAAGGAAGAAAAGTTAACAAGAAAACAGTTAGGGTTCCTGTATGAAAAAGCAAGGAAAAGTAAAATTACAAGAAACAAAATTATTGGTTCTGTAAAATGAAAAGCATTGGAAGGAAAAGGAAAAGTTAGCAAGAAAACAAAGTTAGTTGATTCTGGAAAATGGAAAATAGCAAAAAAACAGACAGTTAAAGTGATTCTGTAGAAAAGCAAAAAGGAAGGGAAAAGTAACAAAAGGACAGTTAGGGTTCTGTATGAAAAGCGGAAGGAAAAGTAAGCAGACAGGTTGGAAAAGTGATCTGTAGAAAAGCAGGAAGGAAAAAATTAACAAAGACAGTTAGGGGTTCGTATGTAGCAGGAAGGAAAAGTACAGAAAACAGTAGGAGTCATAACAGTGTTAGGGTTCTGTATGAAAAAGCAGGAAGGAAAAGTAAGACAGTGGAATCTTGTATGATCAGGAAGGAAAGTAAGACAGTTAGTGTTCTGTATGAAAAGCAGGAAGGAAAAGTGGAAGTGAAAATTGGTTTATCAGGTTCGCTAAATAAATATAGTTAATACTGAAATTATAGAACATACTCTACAAGACAATGGCAGAGATGACAGAGAACTGTGACACAATGTCAGATTGGCTTCAGAGGGTACAAGAAGACTTGGAAGGAGGCCCAGACATATTTCGATAAGAACAATAGTGGGGACGAGTGGAGATTTGAGAAAGATGAAGCTCAGGAAAGACATGAGTGGCGGAATTTGACAGAGTCCTCATCCGATGAAGATGATGATGATGGTAGTTACAGGTCATGAGCTTGGACAGGTGAGTTCAATAAATTCTTTAATGCTTACAGGTACAGGTAGAGATACTGTCACGTGACTGTAATCATATAAACGTGAAAATTCTAAGAAAGTATAGAACGTAACTACTTAAGTGACGGGTAGAGACCCAAGAGAGGAATTACTTGATAAGTTCAATGAGATTAAAATGTGATTCAAATATCAATTCTATAATACAGAGGAAAGTTCTTTGTAAAAGATAAAATCTGAGACGAAAATAAAATTCTGCGAGTGAAATTAACCGAACAGTTTCGCACTCTCTTTCATATACCTTTAAGAAAAAGTTCAAAGAAAGAAGCCACAAAAAAGATGATTAGCCTCTGTGAGTCTTCAACGAACGAAACATGAGCTGAAGGTCAGACTGTAAACAGGAACCAATTATAGAACTTTTCTTTGCAAAGCAAAAATTAGAACACCCACTAAACTCACCTAATGTTAGCTAATTCGACGAAGTAAAGGAAAAGCAGATTAATAAAATAAAACCGATCAAACACCAACAAAAAAATATGGAAAAAAACAAAAGTCCAATATTGAAAAGGTCCACCCACCCTTGTTCTCTCCTCCGCCAAAAGATGGCGGGCAACTTCCCAGAAGAGTTACGAGTCAGTTTTCATCTAATTACAAACACTCTTCGGTTTGTTATAATGCCGGCGAATGACACTTGGCAGGAAGGTGAGAACTCTATTAAGCACTTCAGGACGAGAATTTTAAACAGCTCCTGAAGGCGATCACGGTAACTTTTCCTTAGGAAAAGAGGAAAGGAGAGAGAGAGAGAGGGGAAGATTTCACCTCCACTGGGATCGTGATAATGGGACTTTCATGAGATTTCCGCCTAAAATTTACATTAAAGTTTTATTGATAAACGCAAGAAAAAATCCTCTAGAATAACAATCGTTTAGCTGTCTGGTTGTCTGTCTCTGTTAAGAACAGTGCATTTTTTTTTTTTTTAAGAAATTTGATATTTCAGTATCGAAGTTTCTTCAGAATATTAGCTTTGCTACGTTTTTAAGTATTTTCTGAAAATTAGTTTAATCATAAATTAACCTGAGAGAGAGAGAGAGAGAGAGAGAGAGAGAGAGAGAGAGAGAGAGAGAGAGAGAGAGAGGTGTTAATCAGACTTAATTTCTTAGAAAACCCAGGAAAGTGGCATCGAAAAGTGGTACAAGGTTGCGAATTAAAGATCTACATAACTTATAAGCAATCTTAACAGCATTTCACACAGGTTCTTTCTTTCTTTCTTTTTTTTCTACTAATCTTTGACTTATTTAGAAAACGTATATGCACGTTTTGGTCACGACAAAAAACCATTTCCATCGCAAATATACATTAAAGTAATTTGGAGAATGCACAGTATGAATTTCGATACATGAACGAATTAATTTCATTGTTGTTACTTCTCCCGTATTGATTTCAGTTTCCTTGATACTTTTGTCCGTATCTAAAGTTTGAAAAAGATTTACCTTTCTA
>NC_061107.1:127292322-127299822 GCF_015104395.2 Macrobrachium nipponense | reverse complement strand
AAAGTGATGGATGTACTGGCGAGAAAAGGAGTGGCTGAAGGTATATCTGATCATTATTTGGTTGAAATGAAGTCAAGATAGGCAAACGTATCAATTGGATAGGAGAATGAAAATTTTACTGTAGAGGTAATGAACATGAGTGAAATTGGTAAGAGAAAAATGATAAATAATGGGTCATGATTAAAAACATGTAAGAAGAAAAGGGATATGAAAGTAGTGAGAGGGAGTAAGTTAAGTATATCTTAGTTTTACCAGACCACTGAGCTGATTAACAGCTCTCCTAGGGCTGGCCCGATGGATTAGATATTTTTACGTGGCTAGGAACAAATTGGGCACCTAGCAACGGGACCTACAGCTTATTGTGGGATCCGAACCACATTATATCGAGAAATGAATTTTTATCACCAGAAATAAATTCCTCTGATTCCACGTTGGCCGAGCCGAGAATCGAAATACGTACCACCGGATTGGTAGCCGAGCGCGAAAACCACTTGTCCAACGAGGAACTAGTGTGAGGGAATGATACCAGTAATGGCTTGATTGGGAAATGAGAGAATGGGCGATACAAAAAAAAAAAAAAAAAAAAAAGTGCCCATCTAACATTTAGAGACCAAACTAGCTGAGGACACATTTACGAATAGGCAAGAAGAGGGCGAGAGGACAGAAAAGGACAGGTACAGATACTACAAGAGTGAATATGAACAAAGACTTCAGGAAGAATACAGAACTTTAATACAACAAGGTCAATTCAGAGACCAAGGGCAATGAGCATATGGACCTCAGAATAGGTGCTACTGGAAAAGTGCTGTCTGAAGAGGATGCAATTGAATACCGATATAATGAGTATTTTGAAGATTTGTTAAATGTTGTGGTTAGAAGATAGGAAGAGTTGAATGATGCAAGCGTGGAAGGGGTTAGTGAAGATGGGGAATGTCTGTGGAAGGAGCTGTATAAGATGTGAGGACAATTAAGAGTTGGAAGAACAGAAGGCACAAAAAATTGATGGAAGAGAGGAGTAACTGAGGAAACTAGCTAGATATGTGTAGTAGGTGAACAGTGGATTCTGAGGTGTTAGGACGAAAGCCTGGAAAATGCCTGATAATAGGTTTAAAATAAAAGATATATTATCTCGGCAACACTAAAATGAATGGAAGACTAGGCAAAATGCGCAACGCGTTCATAAAGGCTTTGGCTTACTGTAGATTAGCTTTCTGGGTAGGAGTACGTCATTTTTGTGAAAGTTTCTCTTGAGCCATCTCCTGTTATGGGAAACGACTAAGTCCTGAAAATATGGTCAGGCTGATTACTCTATGGGCTAAACCATATTCAACAATACTTCGGCCTCAAGTGACCAGTAAGATATTCGTGAACACTTTTAAAATATGTTCAATATCGATACCAAAACGGATAACGAAGTCTAGACAACAGACGCAAGAAAGAAAAAGGAAAGTAAAAAATGCGCCGAGGTTTCTTCGGCGCAGTCGAGTTTTCTGTACAGTGTATAATCAAGACCACCGAAAATAGATCTATCTTTCGGTGGTCTCGGTAAATTGTTGTATGACCCGGGGCCTATGATGCTTTCAGCCACGGCCCGTGGTGACCTGACCTATAGCGTTGCCAGACGCACGATGATGGCTAAATGTAACCTCAAATAAAAAAATAAAAAAAAAAACTACTGAAACCAGAGGGCTGCATTTTGGTATGTTTGATGATTGGAGGGTGAATGTTCAACATACCGTTTTGCAGCCCTCTAGCCTCAGTAGTTTATAAAGAGGGAGGAGAGAAAAAGTGTGGACAGAAAAAAGTACGGATGGACAAACAAAGTCAGCACAACAGTTTTCTTTTACAGAAAATTAAAACTGAAAAAATTTAGAATAACAAAAGGAAGAAGAAAGAAAAACAAAAACCCTTATTGTGATACTAAATGCAGAACTTTCTAAACAATTTTACCGGCATGAGGGTTGATCTAGGCGCCCTGTAGTAAGAGCAGGGAGCATAGTGTAATGCCTAAGAATAACCCGGCAAGGATGATGTTAGCCGAGAAGCAAGAAGGTAATATTAGACTGGTCGAGGAAGGGTGAAAGTTATTGGAGAAACATACAATGCTTTATTGTATCTCGAGAATTTCCATACAGACTGAAACTTGTGGAAGGTATTTATGCGTTAGCAAACGGAGCAAGCAATAAATTTATGGACAGAGTCGTTTCCAACTGAGTAGGGTGTAAAATATTTTCATTTTGTTACATTATCGTTAATTTTCCTGTAGTTTTAACAGGATTTTGACTCCTTCAATTCTCTCATATAAGTACTATAATATACGGCGAAATTTCTTTAAGATTCAACCACCAGCTTGGGAGTTCTATTTACAATTAAAAGTAATTAGGTGCATATTAAGAATTATAAGAAATAGTAAATATGCTCAGTAATCATTAACATTGGAATCCAAAATTTAATATATACATACATACACACACACACACACACACACACACACACACACATATATATAATATTATATATATATATATATATATAATATATATATATATATATATATATATATAGGTATTTGCCACGGAGGAAAAAATGAAAGGCGAGAGAGCCAAGAACTTTTCGGTCTAGCACGACCCTTTACTCAGGCACAACTGAGTAAAGGGTCGTGCTAGACCGAAAGTTATTGGCTCTTTCACCTTTCATTGTTTCCTCCGTGGCAAAAACCTTTGTTTGTACATAGCATCACGTTTCATATACTTCGTGGTCAAGTTTTCATATATATTCATATATATATCATATTCTATATATATATTATACATAAGTACTATTTTTGGATATATATATATATATATATTCTATATTGGTATATTATATATCAATATATAATAAAGATTATATCTATATATATAATATACTATATATATATATATATATATATATAGTATATAATATACATATATATATATATATATATATATATATATATATATTAGTATATATATGATTAATAAATAATATATATATATTATATATATATATATAAGATATATTATATATTGTATATATATATATATATATATATATATATAATATATATATATATATAATATATATATATATATATATATATATATATATATGTATATATATCATAAGTACATATATATATATATATATATATATATATATATATGTATATATATAATATATATATATATATATATAATATATATATATATATTTATATATATGTATATATATATGTGTGTATATATGTATATATATCAGATCCTAATAATGAAAGAAATTAAAAAACGCATCCATAACAGATGGACTTATACAAAATTCGATTTTAACAAAGATGTTCTTAGGGAATAAATCTGAAACAGTTGATCAAATTAATTGGAAACACCAATGAAAAATAGCATGAAAGTTATGATGTTCTGACGAGATGTTTTGTATCTAAAGTGAGACGTAGGGTCATTGATGATGTGGAAAGAAAACAAGACGAAGTCAAAGGAGGTCATAATTCAAAATATAAACCCATAGAAAGAAAGCGCCTAAGACACAAAGATATTTTGAAATTCTCGTACAATTGAAGGTCAGATATTAAGGCGATTTTACATGTCTATCTACATATCTGTCCATCTATCTAATGTTTTAAAAAATGTAAAAATGGTAGGAAATATAGGGCCCTACTTCCTTTTTTTAAATACTGATCAATAATCGACCCAAGAAAAATAAAAATTCAGGAAGAGAAACCAATTTAGTTTGCTAATCGGAATAGCAAAGCGCCAATGCCGTCCACACCATACTCACAAAGTCTTCTACAACATTCTACCCCGTAGCGGGGATAGTGCCGTCGGGGCACTTTATGCGGTGCCTGTAGGCATAACTAAAGGTTCTTTGCAGCGTGCCCTAGCAGTAACCCCTTTCATCCCTTTTAATGTACCTCCTTTCATATTCACTTTCTTCTATCTTACTTTCCACCCTCTACTAACAATTGCTTCATAGTGCAACTGCGAAGTCTTCCTCCCGTTACACCTATCCCCCCTTTTACTGTCAGTTTCTCTTTCAGCTCTGAATGGCCTTATAGGTTCCAGTGCTTGGCATTTGGCCTAAATTCCACATTCAATTTAATTCAATTCAGTTCAATCTACAACATTCTGGGTACTGGTTCTTGGAAAGCACGGGACCCCCACAGATTGTCATAGAATTTACCAAAAGCGTCTGGGAAAAATTTTATACTCTCGTTGGAATGCACATCCCGTCCACTCCCACACCGACCGCGAAGATATCTCAGGAAACCATTTCCTACGTTTACAACAATCCAACAACGGTGATAAAAATTCCCACGACAAGGAAGCCTCTCACATACTATTTTATTATTACTATTCAGAAGATGAAGCGTATTCTATGAAACAAGCCCACAGGGACCATTGACTTGAAATTCAAGGTACCAAGGAATATGGTGTTTATTTGAAAGAAGTAGCAGAGAGCAATGGGAAATACGGAAAGAAGAGATCAGGTGTTAGAGAAGAGCAAATAAATTTCAAAAATTAATAAATAAACAGAAAAAAACGTAAGTAAATTGATAACATACAAGAAGAATCGCTTCAAGGTAGTAATGCATTGCATCTTTCGCTTGGACTTCTGAGTTTCTAACTGATACTAATCTAACGACCACTCACCCAATCATAGACCGGATCTAAAGCTTTTAAACCCCGCCAACTACCTACATTTACCGTTTGGGTTTAGTAACTTAATCCATTATCAATGCTGACTTATCATATATTATTCCACAACTATAGCAATCATACATACATACATACTCACATACTCACAAACAAACACACACACCCACACACACACATATATATATATATATATTAATATATATTATATATATATATATATAAATATCTATATATATATTATATATATATATATATTATATAGAATATATATATATATATATATATATATATATATAAGTATGGCATTAGAATCCCTTCCTTTCTTCCTTTCAGTTTACATACTGATTGTTAAGAGAACTTATCCTATTTGTAACTTTTGCGTTATCTACGATACTATTATGAGCTTCCTACACCTTGTGGTAACCACAAAACATATATCCCAAACGCCTGTGCTATGTTAAAGCTTTACCTTTGTAGTACCTTAGAGTTGTAAAGTACTGGATCTGGGTTAACAGTAAATTGTTTGGGACACTTTGAAGAATACTTTCGAGAACTCAGATAATTTAGTATTTAGTTTTTTCATACATGATGATGTTACACACACACACACACACACACACACACACACACACACACACACACCCATATATATAAATATATATAATATATATATTAATATATATATATTAATATATATATAATGTATATCGGCGTCAATATCCTAGGTGTTGTGGCGCCAATTTTTAGAGATATTAAACATTATATAAAATAGTATATAATATATATTATATAATATAGATTATAGTATTAATATATAGTATATATATATATAATATATAATGATTTATTTAATATCTCTAAAAATTGGCGCCACAACACCTAGGATATTGACGTCGATATATATATATATATATATATATATATATATATATATATATATATATATATATATATATATATATATATACCGTATATTTCGGCGTATAAGTCGACCGGAAGATAAGTCGACCCCCCTATTCTGAGTAAATTTTTATGATTTTAACTAATATCGGGTATATTAGTCGACCTATAAAATGTGAGGCCAACCAGACGCTCAATATAAGCACCAGGGTAAAACGTATCATATAAAATCACCTGAATGTTATTACGGTACATATGTTGCTCTACTTAGCATATGAAATACAGGAAATATATTCGGTATATTAACAAATCTGTGTAACATATAAAAGATTATTAGAAATGACAAAACGAGAGATACGTTACTCGAGTGTAGTAATGTAAACAAATAAAGCGCTAACTAACGCTGCATAACAGCCTACGTATATATGTATGTACAAACTGCCACTCAAGTTAATGTTTGATGAATTGTTTACTTCAAGTGACGATGACTCAAGTAATTTTGAAGGATTTTAAATACATATTTACCATTAAATAGAATTTGTTTTTTATTTTATTTTATGTGATAGATAAAGATGTTATACCATAAATGTTTTTGAACAATACCCCGGTAAATAGAAAACTGTCAGAGTGAACGCATCCTTCTCAACTACGGCACTACAAATGACTACGCAATGTTTACACTTATTCTGCGATTGGGGTTTCTTCAAGGTTACATTTGATTTTTTTTTTTCATTTTATTTAAGGTAATGGATGTTCTAATGCATTATTATTGTCGTATTACAGTTTGAAATGTTTTTAATACTGGTATTTACATACATAGTTACCTCAACAAGGCTGTCATTGTTATTAGCCAACTGTAAAGCCTGGATTCCTGTACCTATATGCCAAAATAATAAAGATTCACTCTTTGTTACCGTTAGATAAGTCGACCCCCTAATTTTGGTATGATTTTTTGGGGCTAAAAGGTCGACTTATACGCCGAAATATACGGTATATATATATATATATATATATATATATATATATATATATATATATAATATATATATTATACAACATCATCACGCATCAAAACTAATATTAAAATTATCTGAGTTCTCGAAAGTACTCAAGAATGCCCCTAACATATATATATATATATATATATATATATATATATATATATATATATATATATATATATATATATATATATGTGTGTGTGTGTGTGTGTGTGTGTGTAATAAATGAGCCAATAGTATACCACGAGACTCACAAGTGATTTCATCCCTCTATATACATCGCCAGTCTTCTTTGTCTTACTTCTAATACTTCTACCATTCCATCTACTGCACCATTGTCTTTTTCTTCTCATCTCTTTAACATGTTTGTTCTGCGGGTGGTCTTACGAGTAGCAGGGTTAAACAACACTGTCACTAGTCAATTCTCAGATAGATAACTGATAAGGAATGTCATTGTTCATTTGGAGAAAAGTTAAGGAACTAACATCTTCATCCGTAATAGCCTGGCTAACTAATATAGGGTATCACCTTTAAGAGCTGCTCCAGGTAAGGGAAAAACTCGTTGAAGACTATATATACAAAAACACACAATATAATATTATATATATTTATATTATTATATATATATATATATATATATATACAAAGGTGCGCGCACACGCACACATATATACGCATATATATATATATATATATATATATATATATATATTATATATCATAATATTATATACTATACAATATGCATATGAATGTAAGTATATATACATCCGTTCTCCGCCTTTGATCTGCACATTACTTTTCCCCATAAGGGCATTTTGTGATGAAAGAATTTTCTCAATTTTAGGCCTGTTTGTGTACAGAGAAATGGACATTTATGAATCATCCCTGCAGAAGATAAACCATAT
>NC_061107.1:127286483-127291822 GCF_015104395.2 Macrobrachium nipponense | reverse complement strand
ATATGGTTTATCTTCTGCAGGGATGATTCATAAATGTACATTTCTCTGTACACAAATAGGCCTAGAATTGAGACAATTCTTTCAATTCTTTTCATCAAAACAAAATGATTGCCCTTAATGGGGAAAAGTAATGTGCAGGTCAAAGGCGGAGAACGGATGTATATACATACATTCATACGAACATATTATATAGTATATAATATTATGATATATATATCCCAGTTCCGTGACTTATACATACATCGACCTACAATGTCCTTTAATATCTGATTCGCTCTACCTCGGAATTAATATATTTCATATATGCTTAGCCCGAAGGAAATTTTTTAAAACGATAATATATTTGCCTATATATATATATATATATATATATATATATATATATATATATATATATAATATAATATATAATATATATATATATGTATATATATAATATATATATATTATTATATATATAGATATATATATATTATATATATATTATATACATACATATATATATAGTGTGTGTATGTATATATATATGTATTTATATATATTATATATATATATATATATATATATATATAATATATATATTACATATATCATATTATATATGTATATATATATATATTAATACATATATATGTGTTGTGATGATATATATATATATATATATATATATATATATATATATAATATATATATATATGTATGTATCGGCGTCAATATCCTAGTTGTTGTGGGCTCCATTTTTAGATATATTAACATTATTTAGGATATATATATATATATATATATATATATCTATATAATATATATATATATGTTTTGTGTGGGTGTGTGTAACTCATCATGTATCAAAAACTAAATACTAAATTATCTGAGTTCTCGAAAGTATTCTTCAAAGTGCCCCAAACAATTTACTGTAAACCCAGATCCAGTAATTTACAACTCTAAGGAACTACAAAGGTAAAGCTTTAACATAGCACAGGCGTTTGGGAATATGTTTTGTGGTTACCACAAGGCGTAGGAAGCTCATAATAGTATCGTAGATAACGCAAAAGTTACAAATAGGATAAGTTCTTTTAACAATCAGTATGTAAACGGAAAGGAAGAAAGGAAGGGATTCTAGTGCCATACTTAATACATATATCTATATATATATATATATATATATATATATATATATATATATATATATATATATATATATATATATATATGTGTGTGTGTGTGTGTGTGTGTGTGTGTGTGTGTGTTTGTTTGTGAGTATGTATGTATGTATGATTGCTATAGTTGTGGAATAATATATGATAAGTCAGCATTGATAATGGATTAAGTTACTAAACCCAAACGGTAAATGTAGGTAGTTGGCGGGGTTAAAAAGCTTTAGATCCGGTCTGTGACTGGGTGAGTGGTTGTTAGATATTATCAGTTAGGAAACTCAGAAGTCCAAGCGAGAGATGCAATGCATTACTATCTTAAAGTGATTCTACTTGTATTTTGTTTATCAATTTTACTTACGATTTTATCTGTTTATTTTTATTAATTTTAAATTTTTTATTTTTTTGCTCTTCTCTAACACTGATCTCTTCTTTCCGTATTTCCCATTGCTTCTGCTACTTCTTTCAAATAAACACCTATTCCTTGGTACCTTGGAATTCAAGTCAATGGTCCCTGTGGGCTTGTTTCATAGAATACGGTTCATCTTCTGAATAGTAATAATACAATAGTATGTGCGAGGCTTCCTCGTCGTGTGAATTTTTATCACCGTTGTTGGGTTGTGGTAAACGTAGGAAATGGTTTCCTGAGATATCTTCGCGGTCGGTGGGGAGTGGACGGGATGTGCGTTCCAACGAGAGTAAAAATTTTTCCCAGACGCTTTTGGAAATAAATCTATGACAATCTGTGGGGGTCCCGTGCTTTCAAGAACCAGCACCCAGAATGTTGCAGATTGAATTGAATTAAATTGAAGATGGAATTTAGGCCAAATGCCAAGCACTGGAACCTATAAGGCCATTCAGAGCTGAAAGGGAACCTGACAGTAAAAGGGTTGATAGGTGTAACAGGAGGAAGACTTCGCAGTTGCACTATGAAGCAATTGTTAGTAGAGGGTGGAAAGTAAGATGGAAGAAAGAGAATATATATATATATGTATATATATATATATATATATATATATATATATATATATACATATATTATGTATATATACACATATATGTATATATATGAATAACTTGATCACAAAGTATATGAAACGTGATGCTATGTATAAATAAATGGTTTTTTGCCACGGAGGAAACAATGAAAGGTGAAAAGAGCCATAACTTTCGGCTCGGTCTAGCACGACCCTTTACTCAGTTGTGCCTGAGTAAAGGGTCGTGCTAGACCGAAAGTTCTTGGCTCTCTCGTCTTTCATTTTTCCCTGCGTGGCAAATAGCTATATATTTATATATATATATATATATATATATATCATATATATATATATATATATATATATATATATATAATAATTTTTTGGATTCAATGTTAATGATTATTGAGCATATTTTACTATTTCTTATAATTCTTAATGTGCAACCTAATTACTTATAATTGTAAATAGAAACTCCCAAGCTAGTGGTTGAATCTTAAGAAATTTCGTCGTATATTATAGTACCTTATATGATAGAATTGAATGAGTCAAAATCCGGTTAAAACTACAGGAAAATTACGATAATGTAACAAAATGAAAATATTTTACACCCTACTCAGCTGGAAACGACTCTGTTCATAAATTTATTGCTTGCTCCGTTTGCTAACGCATAAATACCTTCTACAAGTTTCCGTCTGTATGGAAATTTCTCGAGATACAATAAAGCATTGTATGTTTCTCCAATAACTTTCACCCTTCCTCGACAGTCTAATATTACCTTCTTGCTTCTCGGCTATCATCATCCTTGCCGGGTTATTCTTAGGCATTGCACTATGCTCCCTGCTCTTTACTACAGGGCGCCTAGATCAACATTCATGCCTGTAAAATTGTTTAGAAAGTCTGCATTTAGTTATCACAATTAGGCTTTTTTTTTCTTTTTTCTCCTTTTGTTATTCTAAATTTTTTCAGTTTTATTTTTTCTGTAAAAGAAAAACTGTGTTGTGTTGACTTGTTTGTCCATCCGTACTTTTTTCTGTCCACACTTTCTCCTCCCTCTTATAAATTACTGAGGCTAGAGGGCTGCAAATCGGTATGTTGAACATTTCACCCTCCAATCATCAAACATACCAAACTGCAGCCCTCTGGTTTCAGTAGTTTTTTATTTTTTATTTTATTTGAGGTTACATTTAGCCATCATCGTGCGTCTGGCAACGCCATAGGTCAGGTCACCACGGGCCGTGGCTGAAAGCGTCATAGGCCCCGGCTCATACAACAATTTACCGAGACCACCGAAAGATAGATCTATTTTCGGTGGTCTTGATTATACACTGTACAGAAAAACTCGACTGCGCCGAAGAAACCTCGGCTCATTTTCTACTTTCTTTTTTCTTTCTTGCGTCTGTTGTCTAGACTTCGTTATCCATTTTGTTATTGATATAGAACATATTTTAAAAGTGTTCACGAATATCTTACTGGTCACTTGAGGGGCGAATTATTGTTGAATATGGTTTAGCCATAGAGTAATCAGCCTGACCATATTTTCAGGACTTAGCCGTTTCCCATAACAGGAGATGGCTCAATGTAGAAACTTTCACAAAAATGTCGTACTCCTACCCAGAAAGCTTATCTACGCACGCCAAAGCCTTTATGAACACGTTGCGCATTTTGCCTCAGTCTTCCATTCATTTTAGTGTTGCCGAGATAATATATCTTTTATTTTAAACCTATTATCAGGCATTTTCCAGGCTTTCGTCCTAACACCTCAGAATCCACTGTTTCACCTACTACACATATCTAGCTAGTTTCCTCTCAGTTACTCCTCTCTTTCCATCAATTTTTTGTGCCTTCTGTTCTTCCAACTCTTAATTGTCATCACATCTTATACAGCTCCTTCCACAGACATTCCCCATCTTCACTAACCCCTTCCACGCTTGCATCATTCAACTCTTCCTGTCTTCTAACCACAACATTTCAAACAAATCTTCAAAATACTCATTTTATCGGTATTCAATTGCGTCCTCTTCAGACAGCATTTTTCCAGTTGCACCTCACATTCTGAGGTCCAATTCGCTCATTGCCCTTGGGTCTCTTAATTGACCTTGTTGTATTAAAGTTCTGTATTCTTCCTGAAGTCTTTGTTCATATTCACTCTTGTAGTTTCTGTACCTGTCCTTTTCTGTCCTCTCGCCCTCTTCCTGCCTATTCGTAAATGTGTGTCCTCAGCTAGTTTGGTCTCTAAATGTCAGATGAACACTTTTTTTTTTTTTTTTTTTTTTTTTTTTTTTTTTGGTTGGTATCGTTCATTCTCTCATTTCCCAATCAAGCCATTTATGGTATCATTCCCTCCTCACTAGTTCCTTGTTGGACAAGTGTTTCGCGCTCGGCTACCAATTCGGTGGTACGTATTTCGATTCTCTGCTCGGCCAACGTTGAATCAGAGGATTTTATTTCTGGTGATAGAAATTCATTTCTCGATATAATGTGTTCGGATCCCACAATAAGCTGCAGGTCCCGTTGCTAGGTGCCCAATTGGTTCCTTCCACGTAAAAATATCTAATCCTTCGGGCCAGCCCTAGGAGAGCTGTTAATCAGCTCAGTGGTTTGGTAAAACTAAGATATACTTAACTTACTCCCTCTCACTACTTTCATATCCCATTTTCTTCTTGCATGTTTTTAATCATGAACCCATTATTTATCACTTTTTTGTTCTTACCAATTTCACTCATGTTCATTACCGTTTACAGTGAAATTTTCATTCCTCCTATCCAACTGATACGTTTGCCTATCTTGACTTCATTTCAACCAAATAATGATCAGATATACCTTCTTCAGCCCTCCTTTTCTGTCTAGATTGTACCAATACATATTCTTTCCCTCCCTTTATTTTCTCATAAGAGTTACTAGTTTACTATGACTCTTCTTCTTGGAAGCTATGTATATTTTACATCAAGCCTCTTTCCAAAACACATTTCCTAAAGACTCCTTCTCATTCATTTCGGGAACACCATACCTACCGACAAACGCCGTCTCTTTCTTTGCCATCTATCTTTGCACTGAATCATAAAGCACAAGTACTTTTTCGTATTCTCAATACTGAACATATACTACGTTCATTCTGATGCTATATTTTCTAGTGCACCTAGATAAGATAGGATCATATAGGTAAATAGTTTCTGTTGGTCAAAATCATTCATACACCTCACTGTTATGG
>NC_061107.1:127271483-127281483 GCF_015104395.2 Macrobrachium nipponense | reverse complement strand
CTAATCTCTCTCCTCTCTCTCTCTCTCTCTCTCCTCTCTCTCTCTCTCTCCTCTCTCTCTCTCTCTCTCTCTCTCTCTCTCTCAGGTTAATTTATGATTAAACTAATTTTCAGAAATACTTAAAAACGTAGCAAAGCTAATATTCTGAAGAAACTTCGATACTGAAATATCAAATTTCTTTAAAAGAAAAAAAAATGCATTGTTCTTAACAGAGACAGAGAACCAGACAGCTAAACGATTGTTATTCTAAAAGATTTTTTCTTGCGTTTATCAATAAAACTTTAATGCAAATTTCAGGCGGAAATCTCATGAAAGTCTCCCATTATCACGATCCCCAGTGGAGGTGAAATCTTCCTCTCTCTCTCTCTCTCTCTCCTCTCTTTTCTCAAGGAAAAGTTACCGTGATCGCCTTCAGGAGCTGTTTAAAATTCTCGTCCTGAAGTGCTTAATAGAGTTCTCACCTTCCTGCCAAGTGTCATTCGCCGGCATTATAACAAACGAGAGTGTTGTAATTAGATGAAAACTGACGCGTAAACTCTTCTGGGAAGTTGCTCGCCATCTTTTGGCGGAGGAGAGAACAGGGGTGGGTGGACCTTTTCAATATTGGACTTTTGTTTTTTTCCATATTGTTTTGTTGGTGTTTGATCGGTTTTATTTTATTAATCTGCTGTTCCTTTACTTCATCGAATTAGCTAACATAGGTGAGTTTTAGTGTGTGTTCTAATTTTTGCTCTGCAAGGAAAAGTTCTATAATTGGTTCCTGTTTACAGTCTGACCTTCAGCTCATGTTTCGTTCGTTGAAGACTCACAGAGGCTAATCATCTTTTTTTTTTTGTGGCTTCTTTCATTGAATTTTTTCTTAAAGGTATATGAAGAGAGTGCGAAACTGTTCGTTTAATTTCACAGAATTTTATTTTGTCGTCTCAGATTTTATCTTTTACAAAGAACTTTTCCTCTGTATTATAGAATTGATATTTGAATCCCATTTTAATATCATTGAACTTATCAAGTAATTCCTCTCTTGGGTCTTTACCCGTCACTTTAGTAGTTACGTACTATACTTTCTTAGAACTTTTCACGTTTATATGATTACAGTCACGTGACAGTATCTCTACCTGTACCTGTAAGCATTAAAGACTTTATTGAATTCACCCGTCCAAGCTCATGACCTGTAACTACCATCATCATCATCTTCATCGGATAAGGACTCTGTCAAATTCCGCCACTCATGTCTTTCCTGAGCTTTATCTTTCTCAAATCTCCACTCGTCCCCACTATTGGTCTTATCGAAATACGTCTGGGCCTCCTTCAGTCTTCTTGTACCCTCTGAAGCCAAGCTGACATTGCGTCACAGTTTTCTGTCATCTCTGCCGTTGTCTTGTAGAGTATGTTCTATAATTTCAGTATTAACTATATTTATTTAGCGAACCTGATAAACCAATTTCACTTCCCCACTTTTCCTTCCTGCTTTTCATACAGAACACTAACTGTCTTTTTACTTTTCCTTCCTGCTTTTCATACAGAACACTAACTGTCTTGTTAGTATCATGTGATTGAACTTTCATTGTCACAAATTCGACCCACGCTTTCACTCGAACTCTGATTGTGGCAACCACTATTTGACTGCAGCTAATCCCTGAATGCTCCTTCATAGTGACAAATAACCAGTTCTTTTATATAAGTATGTTGTATCTGAGTCTGCTATAAACCTCTTCTTTTACTTGTGGAGAACTGATATTTTATCATATTCTTGCGTATTTTTTATCAAAGAATTTACACGTAGTGAAATTCACATTTCTGTGTGGAAAAGCGCAATTGTCGTTTTATGTTGAATTTATCTGGGAGGTATCACAAACGTCACCACGTACACTTAAAATATTTTCCCATCCAGAACTCGTAGGAATCTCCGTTAAAATCTTCGAATTTGTCACCGGCTAAGCTTGGAATTTTCCTAACCAAGAACTTATAGAAGTCTTCGTAATAGAATTCAGTTTTTGAACTTATAAAAGTCTTGGTATTAGAATTCTATTATTGAATTAGTAGAAGTCTCCGTATTAGAATTCTGTTTTTCAGAATTTTCGTCGATCTAAAAATTGTTCTTCTATTGTCAAAAGATTCGCCATGGTTGTTAAGTGACAATTTAGAAAGGCCTGTTTAGAATTGAAAACGGTATTGTCCTAGACAATACAGCGGATCGTCTCGGTCTTGCGAAAGTAATCGACATGGCACAATTACTCATTCTTACGGAAATACAGCTTTCATTCGGTTGGAATCATTATAACGTTTGACCATCAACCCCAACATACATTGTTGTTAGCTCATGTTTTACATCCATGAATATCTGTTTGCAATGCAGTCTGGGCAATTTTGATGTTTTTATTTCATTATTTTTGTTTAATTACTGCTTTTTGGTCGTATTTCAATTCTAGGCGTTTAATACTTTTTTTTTCATATATCGTTTAGTCTTGAAACTTTTGAATTTTTGCTCATATTATGTTATTAAGCACATGAGGTTCGTATAGGCTGTTCATCTTTTGACCGTCCTTTTATTAACTTTTTTTGTATAGGCCTTCTCTCTCTCTCTCTCTCTCTCTCTCTCTCTCTCTCTCTCTCTCTCTCTCTCTCTCTCTCCTCTTCTCTCTCATATATATATATATATATATATATATATATATATATATATATATATATACACACACACACACACACACACATATATATATATATACACACACAAGTATGTGTGTGTGTGTGTCATCGCAAATTATTAAAACTTTCGTATTAGTGATGATGAAAACTAGTAAAGTAACTTCCTAATTCCACATAGAACTTAGCTTATTAATGCAAAGAATACTTAAGCCAGGGAATTTATAATTTTATTACTTTTATGCAGAGTAAAATGTTTTCGGTTAGATTCAGATCTATTCAGTTACTATTATGTTTGCAAAATTGCACGTTGCGAAAGAAGACAAGAATAAAAAAGTAAAGTAGTATATATGTGAAACCATCATGCGCAAAAATACCACACATGTATATCATTGTGCGAGTATAAGGAAACGTTTGATTCAATGTTTTTTATTCTCGTTCAGTGTTCGCTCGGTGTTTCGATCCATGACAGAAGGGCTTAATTAAGGGAATTTTCTCTTTTATAAAATCACGCAAGTCTCTTTCATCCTCTTCACTCCCCATTGCCATTCCCTGCCCCCCCCCCCCCCCCCCACACAAAAAAAAAGTATAAATGCTCCGGAGTTTCATCGGTGCAATCGAGTTTTCTGTACAGCGTATATAATGTTGTATGAAACTCTCAGCCCCTGCTCATGACAGTTTCAGTCACACCTCGGTGGGGGCCTTTTGTTGACACACATATAGCTGTGCCAGACGCAAGATCATGGCTAACTTTAACCTTAAATGAAAAAAAAGAACTACTGAAGCTAGAGAGCTGCAAATGATAAATTGGTGCGTTGATCATCTCTCTCTAGTCATTAAGCATACCAAATTGCAGCCCTCTAGTCTCAGTAGTTGTTAAAATTAGCCAGGCTCGTGCGTCTGGCACAGCTATAGGTGCCTGCAACAGACCATATATATACTCATACGAGTACTTTGTTCGGAGTTATAAGTAATATGGAATGGTTTTAATAGCTAAGAAGTTGTGTAATGCCTAAATGAATTGTCAAGAAACTGTTTCATGTTTCTATCATGAAAAGATATAATATATATATATATATATATATATATATATACTATATATATATATATATATAATATGTGTGTGTGTGTGTGTGTTTGTATGTATGTATGTATGTATGTATATGTGTATGTGTTTGTAATATTGGCTTATTAAGATGTTATTCTCCTTTTTAATCTATGCCATATACTTTACCCCCACGACAAGCATGTATGCTAAAATTGTAACATATGACCTATATTCTGTAACTGGAAGTAAGTACTCTTGCCACATTTTACTTTCTTTAGTTATGCTGTTTCTTTCCTCTCCCCTATGCTTACTGCGTTCTCCTTCATTTGTGGTAATTACCTCGATAAATGTAATTATATTTAGGGCTTATTTATCTTTGTCTGTTGTCCCCCCCCATATCCGTTACCCGATAAATAATAATCTAGAACTGGAATATTTTTTTTTAATCTTGAAAAAAAAAAGTTTCGTTAGACTCCGGGGAATTTTTACTCAGATTTTGTGTGGATCCAAGTATTGCCGCTGTTTTCTTCCTAATTTCAAAAAGAAATATGAATAGCGGTGCATATTTGGGGAACCACACTAATCCTTTTATTATATTCTTGAAAGTAAAATTAAATGATGCAGAACGGTTAGGGGGAAGGTATCTATAATTACTATCAGAGTTTTGCAGGTTTGGAATAACTTCGCGTTCCTAGTTACCGGACTGTTTGTCGAAAAAAAAAATCCCCCTCCACCCCCCCCACCCCATTTCCTTGAATAGTGATTTGACCAGAATGGACTAAGGCAATATATGATAATATTCTAACTTAAAACTTTTCCCCTCCAGGTTCCATCATTCACATTAGATGGTACTAATTTGCTTCTACTCTTGATCTCGGTCAAATCTCTCTTGTAATGGGAGCCTTCCATTTCACGTTTCTGCCCCTATTCTGCTCTCCCCTCAAAGGTTTGGACGGGCTCATAATTCCGGACATCAGGTAGTTGAGGACGGCACATGCATTACCCTTTACCAATCCACGCTCTTTAATAACTTCCTCGGAACTCGAATACATCTTCCTGACAAATTTTTTCTCGGTATAAAAAGGAAGAATTCTTAGATGCACGGAAAATGATTTTTTTGTTTTTTTTATATTTACATTTAATATAAAATAACTATTTATGATAATGCAACATTCTTCTGGAACAGCCCAGAGGACTATTTGAATCTAGACTAAGAGGGTTTAGACGCCGAAAAATCATCATTTGCGCATTAGGTCACATGTTAGAAAAGTTCTGTTCAAAGTATTTTATCTAGTACGCAGGAAAAAAAAAAAACAAAAACAGGAGTAGCCCCAAAACATCCCTAAAAGGTCTACCTATGGGGAAAAAACCAATAATATTTATATTATAGTTTAGGTTAATTAAATCGGAATCCAACGTAAAAGGCATTACAGCACCGAAAGGAATGAAAAATTGGAAACAAATAATAGCATCAAGCTTCATTTCAGTGCCAAACCAAATCTCGAGACTGAAAAAAATTAGATTTTTTTATCGAGAGCATTGAGTTAAAATAGGCTACCTCACTGTAGCATTACAAGGGAAAAAACGTTAATTTATGGAGAGATTCATCCCCGAAAAACATATTTACATTGTGCAGTTCTAGAAATGTTTTTCTTTAATTCAATTCATAAAATGTTCGTATCATAAAAAGTTCATCCTAAACGTTCGGAAATTTACCTTTCTTGTTGGTGTAGCAAAAAACAAATCTTTTATTGTGTTCATTCATTAACGCAACAAAACAAAAAATCGCCAATTTTTAATTAATTAATGTCAGAAACAGGAAACATCAGCTTTGTATTAAATAAAATAAATTTTTGGGTCGTTGATGCTTAAATGAAAGGGCTGAGAGCCTGTGAGCAATTCTGACTCTTCAATGATTCAAACAAACGGAGAGCCTTTGTTTTGGTGCGGGATTAAAGGCCCAAAGGAATGTTTATTTCTCAATCTGTGGAACAGTGTGAAAACTAATATGTAAGTGATTATTGATGAGAAACTTCACGTTAAAAAACAATTTTTTTCTTTTCCCGCAGTTATTAAAACGGCAACCCTTTTTCTTTTTTCTCTGAGGTTCTAGCGTTTACCTACCAGTAAATACGATATCCACTCGTTATTTATGGATTGTATTAAAATTACTCTTCCCTCTGTTATGCTAATGAAGCCATCTCTATCGCGTATATTATTAGAAGAAATTGAGCAATCTCATTAAAAGGCCTATTATCTTACTTTCAGGTTTGGCGAATATTGATGACATTCATAAACCTATAAAGTTTATTCTCATTATGTAACAAAAGCGAAATGATTGTTACACTGCTTAGTTCTTTGCGGACCGGCATAATTTTCGCCAACGCATACTTTTAGTGGGCCATTAACACGAAACGTTTTAGAATATTTTACAAAAAACAGCGGTGTCTGAGGGTGAAAACAATTTCCATATTTGTCGATCGTTATTAAAAGAAAAATCATTACGAATAATATAATTGGCCGCCATCCTGTTATGGAGCAGGCGCCCAAAAATAAAGTACGTTCGGCTTCAGGTGTATCAGGAAATAATAGATACAAGAATAAAATGATTTGCCGTTCAGTTCTATTAAGGAATAGGCCACAGGAGCCAAAGTAATTGCGTAAAGTCTGTTAAGGAAAACCAAGTTCAATAATTAAAGGATTCAGTCTGTTGTGTTAGGGAAAATTATTACAAGAATTTAAGTAATTGCTCCCATTTGTTGGGAATAGGTACAATAAATTAAAGTAGGATGGAATCAGTCTATTAAGGTATAGGTCAAAGGAGCAAAGTAATTGCGTCTAGGTCTATTAAGAACCAAGTTCAAGAAAATAAGTAATTCAGTCAGTTCGTTAGGGAAAATTATACAAGAATAAAGTAATTGCGCCAATTTTGTTGGGAAATATGTACAAGAATAAAGTAATGGAGTTCAGTTATAATTAAGGTATAGGTAACAGGAGTATAGTAATTGTGTCCAGTCTGTTAGGTGAAAACAAAGTAAAAGAATAAAATAATTCTGTCAGTCTATTAGGGAACTGGTTCCAAGAATAAAGTTAATTGCGTCCAGTTTGTTGTAGGGGATAGGTACAAGAGTTAAAAGGTAATTGGCTCGCTATAAAAAACTATACCATGGCCAAAAATTATGCCTCAAAGAAACTAAGCAGTGTCACAAATCATTCGTTTGGTCCATTATGATAATGAACTTTTAAACAGGAGTTATGAATGTCATCAGACTCCAAAAAACTCTGAAAGTCAGATAATGGATTTTAATGAAGATTTTTTCCTTCTTTATATACGCGATATAGATGGTTTCATTAGGCATAACTGTGGGAAACAGTACTTTAATGAAGCCCATAGATTTATGGAGTGGAATTTGTACAGTTACTCTCGGCTGGAAACCTAGAGCTCAGTTGGAACAAAAAAAGAAAAAGATTCTTGCCCCGATGCGATTTTCAGATAAAATCTGTTTGCCTCCGCATGAGGAGTTTGAGTTTAAGAGTACTGTGAATGTAACGTAAAGTTTGTCTCATCAATAACTCACTTAAGTACTATACTCTTTTTTTTTTTGCCATCTGTCCACCCGCCTGGGGTATTTGGCGTATTGGTAACCACCTGCGTTTCCCACGGGCTTATATAGCTACGCTATGTGTAAGTTTTAGGTAAATAAAACGGATTATCTGGGTGAACATTTCGCGAACTGAAAAAAGGTGATTTAATAATTTACTGTATGCGAAATTACCCACGTTAATATTCGAAATAGGATATTGGTTCTTATTGATTGAATGTAAACTCTCTAAATAGCCTGGGAAGCAGAGCAGTATTTACCAATACGCAAACACTACAGGGCGGTTGGACGATGGAATGGAAAAAAAACAGAGTATAGTTTCTTTGTTTCCACAGATGGCAATAGTAAACAAGAAATAAAGTTAATTTTATACATGAAATGATCTCGAAGAGAACAATGCTTAAAGAAAATTCCGTTTACTCCATGCTACCATTTTGGACTTGTCCACGTATCCCTTGTCCTTGTTTTGGGATTACACTTTGCTAACTTTATCGTTATTTCTGACTATAGTCTTTCTAAATCCACAATTGATACGAACTTTTTTTTTTTTTTTTTTTTTTTTTTTTTGGAAAGAAAAAGTTTGGGACATCTTTGTGGATATATCAAGTAAGACCCAGCTGGAGAGTAATTAGGGTTGATTGTCATTGTGATTTGAGTAATTTTGGGTAATCCTAACTATTCAAATTTGCAACTGTTAGGTTTCGACTGGATATGAGTTTATTCTAATAAACTTACATCCAGTCGGTAACATTACAGTTGTTACTTTGAATATTCGAATCACCTCCATTTCCCCATTTCTAAAGCAAAAACAATGTTTGTTAACTTGATTAAGCCTCCTGCTGGGTCAGTTTATTTAAATCCACAATTTTATACCATTTTTCGTTTCCCATTTCTAATTATTTGTGACTTTAAGAAGAAGAAGACAGTCGCCAGAAGCTAATGATGCAAATTAAAAACAAGTGTACCTTTGTCTTATATTAATTGTTTAACGGCCAAACAGAAGAAATATTGAAATGTATTGCGAACAAGAATAAATCCGTATAAATCAAAGCAACGCTTCCATTTAAATTTAAAAATTGCATACCAGAGATCAGTGATAATGAATAATCGTCATCATCGTCATTTTCATCTCCAATGCAACATGATGCCAAAGGGCTCTTATGGCTTTATTTTTACAAATCTCCCTCACATGATAATAATAAAATTTTTTTTTTTTTTTTTTTTAAAATAATAATAATAATAATAATAATAATAAAAAATAATAAATAATAAACAATAATAATAAACAATAATAATAATAATAATAATAATAATAATAATAATAATAAATAATAATTAATGATGATGTTGTGATGATGGAAAGTTTTTATTATTGGTTATTAAGAACTTCGTTAATGACTTGAAACCTGGACAGCCAGGAACAACAAAATAAATGGTAGGTGGATTGAAACTTTATATTAACTTAAATTTAATTTTGAAGCATTTTCAAAAGTTTATGATAATGGGAGGATTTTATTGTAGCATTGCTTTGAAGATTCGAGGGGAAACTGAATTAGCCAATAGACTATATTACATTGAGCTTTACTTACCTCAATTCCGAAAGTAGTTCAGTAAAACGGTTTGAAACCACCATGCTGGTCTTGAATTCTCTTTGCAGGAGAGAACTACTAGGAACCTCTCTCTTTCTCCAGATTTCTTAGGAGTAGTGTTCCGCCCCTTTGGACGAATTCTCATCTCA
This sequence comes from Macrobrachium nipponense, assembly GCF_015104395.2. NCBI lineage: Eukaryota > Metazoa > Arthropoda > Malacostraca > Decapoda > Palaemonidae > Macrobrachium > Macrobrachium nipponense. The sequence goes on along the minus strand of NC_061107.1, from coordinate 127,272,449 downwards.
GGAAAACTTAATTCGGAGCCAGATTTCGCATCATCTAAAAGGGACTGAGTAGGAGATTTCCGGAGATATAGAACCACCTAAAAAAGTGAAATAATTAGCTAAAGTTGAAAAGTACAAAAAAAATCCCTACTTAGATTTTTTTTTCACTGTTTTAACGAGTTCGCACAGTAAACACTTGGAACTCATTTTAAGATAATTTCAGAGCAAGATGGTAACACTAATTGGGGATAGGGGGGCTGCCTGCTTTTGACAGGGCGAACGGAGGAATGAATAGCTAGTAGATAAACCAATCTTTCTTTGTATATTTCTACAACATTTTGGTCTCTTAATTAAGTAATTATTAAAAACAGGCTTTTTGTATTGATGGGAAAGGCGAAATTAGGAAAAAAATAAGGAATAATGGTGGAAGATAAAGAATTAATTGTCAGACAAAGGGGAAAGTTTAATAACATTTATTGGTAGACCTTCTAAAAAACTCAGTGTAGGAACCTGGAGTAAAAAATAATCTTTCCGGAAAAATCCATCATTAAAATCACTTGATCATCAGTTGTAAATAAAAAAACCCAAGAAAAAAAAACACGGAGGGAAACACCTTCTTTGCGGCCTCAGTGCAATGAAAATTTAGGGCTTTGGACTTCTATAAGTCTTTAAGTTTAGGCTCCGAAAGAAGTGACGAATCCTGACTGTAATGAAACTTTTTAAGTAGCTCCAGTAGGGAGCGGGTAAGAGGAATTACCCGACGAAGATCCTGAAGGAAAATAAAACTTAATAGGAGAACCAAAAGGAATAGTGCAATCAGGTGAGAAAGAAGGAAAACGTCAGCAATTGTCGTAAAAGACTTGAGTGCAGATCTCCATCTCTCTCTCTCTCTCTCTCCTCTCTCTCTCTCCTCTCTCTGCTCTCTCTCCTTATGTATATTAATTATTATACATAACACACCACCACCCACACACACCACACACATAT
>NC_061107.1:127268512-127270983 GCF_015104395.2 Macrobrachium nipponense | reverse complement strand
AAGATAAACCATATACAAGTGATAAAAATAAGACACAGGACCAACAGTGATAACTCTCTCTCTCTCTCTCTCTCTCTCTCTCTCTCTCTCTCTCTCTGTGTGTGTGTGTGTGTGTGTGTGTGTGTGTGTGATCCTTCGATTAAAGTTTTTTATCTGTGTCAGTCTGTCTCCAGCAGACTGCCAATTTTGCAAAGCACCCTCCATTGTTCATCGAAACATCATTATTTCGTCTCGGTTCGTCGAGTCATCTTAAAAAAACACGCACCAATTGGCGTCAATGTCAGTCTTATAATTTGCATTTCGTACCCAGGGAAAGTCACGAAAACTGATACTGAAAAATAGTATATGTATTACATTTTTTTTAATCATGAATAATATATGAATAACTGATTATTCTATGAAACATTGAATGATATTGAAGTCAGGGTAAATCTAATGGGTAATTAAGTCTGTACAAAATAAAAACCTGAAAACAGTATTATTAACATATATACTGGACTATAATGAAAAAATCACGCTACCCTTACGATTCGCGAGAGCAAGACTGGATAAAAAAAATCACAAAAAAGTGTTAAAGATAACATGAAATTTGGTTCATTTCAGGCTCATGAAAAAACCCTAAAACAGTAGGAGACAGTTATGTTCAAGCAGGAAATCGAGAGAACTAAATAGGCAATTGGAACCGAACTTTCGAGGTAGACGGAAGTGGACTGAATTGAAGAAAAATCATAAAATAGATAAAGTATTAAAAGCCCACTGGAAAAATCTCTTTTGTTCTCGACATTGTGAGGAGAGAAAGAAAATATAAGTGATATTAAAAGCCAATATTAAAAGGCAATCAAAAGCCCGGGTCTTCTGTCCCGAGGCTTTGTCAATATGTAGATTGATTTCAGGCTAGTTATATTGCGCGATGTCTTTCGGGGTCGTCCAATGCCGAATTTCATAATTGGAAATCTTTGTTCGGAATATGGTGCCCGGCCAGTTTGGTTTAAATACAAACAAAATTCTTTGATAAACAGTTGTCTTTTATATGATGCTAATTAGGTTATAGAGCATTCGGAATTTCAGGCAAAGTCAATAACTGGCATTTTAATTAAAAATTAATCTGCAGCCGTATCGACACTTTGATATCATTTCATAGCATTATCGGAATTACCACAATTGTGATTCAATTAGTGTACTTCCAATAAAAGCAAGCCATTTAATAATAATTTTACAGTGCATAACACTAGAATCAACAAATCATTAGAATAGTCACTTAGCACTTTAATGTTCAGCTGTGTTTTGTCCCTTCAACATGAATATCGACTCTAATCATTTGCCCTGACAGACTAATGCGCCCAAACCCCACGAAGCTACACAAACTCAGCTTCATCGTTGCTTCCATTTCACTGACGGGTTCTATTTTAAAAGAGTGCAGAACGAGACAGCAAATGTTGTTCATCTCAATAAACAGTCGACTGATGAAGTCAAATGAAAAAGAACTACCACCTCTGTTTACAAAAACGACCATTAAAATTGCTACACCTGCACAAATGATCAAGTAACACTGGAAGGAAAGACTGAAATATCCTGTTCAATACAAGTCAGTGAGAAATCATTCTCGCTGCTCCTGAAGAAATCAACCAACAAACAAATGAATGTACTTGAAAGTCTACCCTAATTATTCCTCAGCCCAACGACAGGAATCCTGTATTCCACTTCTGTGAAGAACCCGGCCATAATAAGAAGGCTGAGCCAAGGGGTAGGGCTCTTTTCATAAATGACTCATAATATTAATAGTAATAATAATAATTCCAGATTCTATGTGTTTATAAGTGGAATTCCATAAACAGCTACCTGTATAATATAAAACTGAAATTAAAAAGGGTAAGGAATTAAATGGACAGAAAAAAATATATGAACTAAACTACCGTAGAAAAAATAAATTTCTTTCGTAAAAGTAAATTTTAAAAAATCCTGAAATTTCTCAAATAATCTCAAGCCATAGGGTGACGGGCAACTAATTTAGAATGGAAACAATAGTCTTAAATATGCCTTGCAGTGAACAGCACCAAACGTCTGTTTCATTCCTTAATAATGTTAATATTTTGTTGTAAATTTACGATTAACAATTGTGGCTCGGCAACATATATTTTCGGTAATGTTTAAATATAGAACATCACTTGCTACTACTCAAAAAGAGTTCACAGACTACGATGAATCCTTTATATTCCTAATTAATTTTTCCTATTTTCCATCAACTTCGTTTATGTTAGCAATGAAAACCAGATATGAGCTCTACTACACTACTCGACGTCAAACTTCCTTAGCCAGATTACAATACTTCTGCTCATAACAAGAAAGGCCACAAAAGGCGATTTTTTGTAGCTACAGACGATACAAATGGTTATATGGGACAGTCATATTCTTATTCCCTTCCCTATCTTCTAACATTTCACAGTCTTCCTCAATTGGTAGAATACCTTTAT
>NC_061107.1:127251012-127261012 GCF_015104395.2 Macrobrachium nipponense | reverse complement strand
TCAAGGAAACACGAATGCCCAGAGAAACAGGAATTCCTCCTACAAACCACGAAATAAGTGTGTAAACTCCAGGGACGAAACAGAGTGCCAAAATCACTAATGAGAAATGGAACGGAGCGAAAAGGCAGAGTGGGATAGTTCAGAATCTTCACAAAAATCAGAGAGAAAAAGAAGAGAAGAAAGCTGATTCTTCTTGTAGGATATGAGGAGGAAATATGACCAGCCAAGGTTATGGGAGGAAATGACGAATAACCCAGTGCTCAGTGACAAAATGATGCTCGTCGAGTATTGTAATATTTTCATCATCGACAACAGTTACGGTATAAGGAACATTTGAGTCATATATATTTTAGGCATAAAATACATCCAGCAATAATAATGAACTTTAAAAAACCTAAAAAAGGGATCAGAGAAAGAAAAATGAAGCATAAACCCAGCATCAAACTAGAAAATGGTCAAAAAACTCTTGTGAACAATTCCCTCCACCGACTGTCGTAAGATCACCAGAGCGATTATTATGGTCTCCTTAAAGTTGATTCGGAGGTAATGACCTCTTCCCTTGAAGACGAAATTTTATGGCCACTCATGTGACCCTCTTCTGTCCCTACTTCTGTCCCACACAAAGATGTTTTCCTTCGGTTATGATTCTGAGAGAGAGAGAGAGAGAGACGAGAGCGAGGAGAGAGAGAAGATGGAGACAGGAGGACGAAGAGAGAGAGAGAGAGAGAGAATTTGTTTTCCGTGGTCCTCTTCAAGGTTGTAGTTAATTTTGATATTTTGTTAGAGAAAGTTACACATTTGTCATAGATTTCATATCAGTCTACTTCATAATCGTCATCAATATAATAATAATAATAATAATAATAATAATAATAATAATAATAATAATAATAATAATAATAATAATAATAATAATAATAATAATAATAATAACAATAATAATATTTATTGCAGTACCAAATGACTCCATAACAATACTATGGTTCCCCTCTCAGTATCAACAGCAGTAGTCTTTAAAAAAGGTCAGCATACGAGAAATCTTCATCCACAATGTAATCCAAAGTGTTGAGCCCCTTTTATATCCTTAATCTTTATGAATGTCACTCGTTTATCCCGTTTAAATAAATGACACAACTGACATCTTGAGATTTTGGTCTGAATTGGATCATGACCACTCCCCTTGCCTTCATTGTCTTAAAAACTTTGTCTTCAACTAAAATCCAAAATATTTCCAGGATTATCACAAAGGATTTTACAAAAAAACTTATTTTAGATTTTTTGGAATAACAAGAATGACCAAATAATTATTATGTAGCGTATATCTATTTTGAAAGGAAGGTGAATCTGGTTCTAAACTATAGGCTTTAATCGATAATTCATATGCATCTGTGTCTGAGAATATGATGTAATGTTAAAAAGTTTATTTTGTGGTAAAGTGCCACGAGGTTCTAAACAAAAACAAAACGATAAAACTCATTTTCCTTGTTTTATAACTAACACAATATTCACAATAACTTTCCAGTAACCTGAGTGACCGTGCTACAACACAGAAAAGCAAACTAACAGTTGAAGAAACATAAATATTTCCATAAGCACATAATAATAATAATTAATAATAATAATAATAATAATAATAATAATAATAATAATAATAATAATAATAATAATAATAATAATAATAATAATAATAATAATAATGGGTATAACTCTCAATTACGAGGGCAAAAGTAAAATTTTAGGAAACTTTTATTACTGCTACCTTAAAGAACAACACCAATAATAATAATAGCACCAAATGACTAATAACCATAACAGGTATATTTCTTGCAAGTATTTATTTTATAATATTAATATTATTAATTATTTATAGTATATATATATTATATATATATATATATATATATATATATATATATATATATATATCGAGCTACAATGTCCTTTAATATCTAATTCGCTCTACCTCGGAATTAATATATTTTCATATATGCTTAACCGAAGGGGAATTTTTTCTCGATAAATAGACTTGGTCTGGACCAGGACGCGAACCCATGGATCCTTTCAAATCCAGGAACAGTAGGTAGTAGATAAAAGCTTCACTGACGTTCATGGATTTGAAAGGATCCATGGGTTCGCGCCCTGGTCCAGGCAAGTCTATTATCGAGAAAAAATTCCCCTTCGATTAAGCATATATGAAAATATATTAATTCCGAGGTAGAGCGAATTAGATATTAAAGGACATTGTAGCTCGATATATGTATATGAATCACGGAAATGTGATATGACTTATATATATATATATATATATATATATATATATATATATATATATATATATATATATATATATATATATATATATATATATATATATATATATATATATATAGATATATATATATATATATATGTGTGTGTGTGTGTGTATCTATGTATGTATGTATGTATATATGTATGTATAATTCATATTTTTACCACACCAAATTCTTTCCAAGGAATTTACAATGAGCTCACATCCCTTGCTTTCCCTGGGCGAATAAGGATATGTACTTTCCAAGGATGTGTCACAAATAGAGCCTATACATAGCTTGAATACTGATCTGATATTCCAATAAGTTTAGAAATAAATCTGCGCAAGGAGAAATGTTCGTAAAAATTGTATTTCGAATTTGAGAGAGAGAGAGAGAGAGAGAGAGAGAGAGAGAGAGAGAGAGAGAGAGAGAGAGAGAGAGCTGGATGGTACAGATTTCTAGAAAATCAAAAGCAAATGAAAAAGTGTGAAAAGTGCAGGGACTGAACAGAATTAAAAAGGAAATAAGGCAAATTAACGATATAACAGCGAGAATGCTAAGACACTTTGACCAAGAGGAGTTTGCCATTCAAGAAAATTAATACTATATTTCCCGATACAAAAACCCAACTGAAGGTCAAAATGAGAACCAATGGCAGGGCCTTCAAAAATAAAATCTACGATGAATTATTAACTCATTAATTAGAAGATATGCCGATTACAAACTGATAAACTCGTTATTTCCAAACTTCTTGTACATGTATAAAAATATAACTAATATCTAGAAAAAACAAGAAATGTAAATCATTATGGAAAAATGAAATAAAACAGACAGCGTAAGATTCTTCCTTTCGTGACTGCGCAAAAGAACAGTCGTAATCAGAGAGAGAGAGAGAGAGAGAGAGAGAGAGAGAGAGAGAGAGAGAGAGATTGAACTTTATGCTTCCTCCACTGGATTTAACGATGCCGATATGTGTAGAAAGTTAAGATCTCAAAATTAACTGTTTTTATTGATTTTTTCATGTTTTCAATTTAAGTTCATTGTTCAACTCGAGTTAAATAGCGACGAAAATTTCAGTGTATAAATATAAATATTATTTATACACACGTATACACATTATTTACTACAGTCCAACAACTACTTCCTCGCTGGACGAGTGGTTTTCGCGTTCAGCTGCCAATCCGGTGTCCGAGGTTCGATTCCCGCTCGGCCAACGCAGAATCAGAGGAATTTATTTCTGGTGATAGAAATTCATTTCTCGATATAGTGTGGTTCGGATCCTACAATAAGCTGTAGGTCCCGTTGCTAGGTGACCAATAGGTTCCTAGCCACGTAAAAATACCTAATCCTTCAGGCCAGCCCTAGGAGAGATGTTAATCAGCTCAGTGGTCTGGTAAAATTAAGATATACTTAACTTAGTCCAGCAACTACTTGATTGTGGAATGATGTTTCTCAAAAATCAATGAGAAATTATACCTATATCTAAAAGTGCCTCGTTTATAAAATGTATGCCTGTATGTCTTACAAATTATTGTCCTCATAAGTATCAGCAAAGTATATTCCCAACTGCTATTCATAATTACCCATCATATTATTTATTCTTTTAAAACTAGACAATATATACAACTTTGTGATACATTAGGAATGTCAGAAATACTACGTGACTTCGATATACGTTCAAACTTTTTGAAACTGGTCAGAGGAGACGCCTCCCCGAAACAACTAATGGTAAATCTAGATTTACTAAAAATCTTTGAATTACCAAGAGTTCAGAGAAGCGGCTTCTTCTTCTTGAATTTTGGGAAAAGTAGGTGTCACGGTTCAGTCACTTCATCTACCAAAAAGTTTATACGATATATCCGAAATACTCCTTAGTTCTTAGACCACGCAATACCCTTTTGTGCGGCCGCGTTCCCTTTAGTCTTGGATTCAGATAGCTGGAATAGGAACAGTTTTTTGCTCATGCATATTCAAGAACCGCACGTTCGGGACATCAAACGAGGTCTAAAGCAATCAACGGGAAAGAAAAAAAATAAAGAATGGCTACGGTTGATTTGTTTACTTTTAAACTTGTTCATTGAATGTTTTGAAGTAGGCTGGAGAATTTGAGTGCGCTTTATTCAGTCTGTTCGATGATTTTCGTGTAAACTACTTTAGCCGTTTTATTGGTCTCGTTGTCTTATATTCACTGAAACTATTCAGGCACAACCACAAATGATTTAAAGTTCTAACCTTTGTGTCCATAGGAAACAAATTCTGTTTACCTATTCCAACTAGAAGTAAAATGAATGTTACGTAAAGTGGAAATAAACGTCCAGGCTTTTTTTTTTTTATCCAGAATTCTGAATACTTTGTTTACCGCCGCCCGCCAGTCATTGTCAAGGGGCCTAAAAGCGGTGGGGATAAGCGGGATATAATGCTAATATAACCGGATAGGTCACGTGACCAGGACTTAATATGCGGACAATGTAAGCTGGATTCAAGAGATAAGCAGGTTATAAATACAGGGTAAAATATGTGTTGAAATATTTGAAAGCCTAAAATAAGAGGAAACTAAATGAAGTGTATGCAGTATGAAGTACAGATTAAAATAATCAGAATTAAAAAAGTTAGTGGGGTGATTAATGTTAAATCAAAGGTGGAGGAACGAGTAAAATTAAAATAAGTGAATGAAGTAAAATATTGAATAAGAGGCAAAATTGGAATAGAGCACAACAAGTAAACACTGTGTGGAGAGGAAAGAGAGGAGAAAAAAAAAAGATGAAATATAGCGAATTAAAGATTGATTTAGAGATGGAATATATATTAGGAGAAAACATCCAAATGGCGAAGCAGACGATAGAATTGGCGACAATATGAATAGAGTAAACCTCGAAAAATATAACATAAGAAGGAAAATAAGTAGAAGCATATAAGTCTACACAACCAAGGGAGGATAGAGGGATACATAATGGGTTGTTTAATAGTACGGTTCACTATCAAAGGAAAAAAAACGGGAAAAGCTAACGGCAATGAAAGGATGCAGTAAAGAATAAAATATGGAATCAAAAGGTGGAGAAGGAAATAAATGATAAAGAGCGAAATGAATGTGCGAAAACTTGTCCCTTAAACACCAGGCTACAAATTAATGAATCAATGAAACCTGTTTTCACGTTCTTAGACCGTTGCAACTCTAAAAGAAGAGTTGGTGTCATTTTATTATGTACTGGCTGACTAGCCAGGCACTGCCCGGGAGAACTTCGGATGACAACCGATAAACTCACTCTCTTTTCCTCTTTCTCCTCCCAACGACCCCTCTACTCTCTCTCTCTCTCTCTCTCTCTCTCTCTCTCCCTTTCCTGTTAAGATAGTTGCTTCAGTTACATTGCCAAGCACTTTTGACAATTTATATTTCACCACTTCTCAACGCCACTCCCCACCCCCAATTCCTATCAGGGCTGAACTTCGATTTAAAGGGCATGGGGAGTGTCTCTGTTCATCCCAGCAACCTCGAAAACTATGGATTAGGCACTAATATCTGTCATTCTTATAATTTTATTTTTCATTGTGGCTGAACTCCGAGCTTAAAGGCATTATCTTGGGAGTGTCACTATTCATCTCAGTGACCTCGAAAATTATTAATTAACCGATAATATCTGTCTTTTTCGGTCATTTTTACTAGTCATCTTCCCACAAACCCCTTTCCTATCAGGATTGAACTTTGACCTAAAGAGCTTCGGGAGTGTCACTATTTATCTCACTTACCTTGAAAACAATGGATTAGACACTAATATCTGACGTTTTCTGTTATTTTTACCCGTAACCCCCCTCTCACCCCTTCTCAACCACCCGCCCCCCTTTCCTATCACTGCTGAACTATTCATCTCAGCAACCTTGAAAACTATATATTAGACATTAATATCTATCGTTTTTGGTTATTTTTATCAGGGCTGAACTTGGATTTAAGGGGCATCTGGCGTGTCATATTCATCTCAGCAATCTCAAAAATTATGGATTAGACACTAGTATTTGTCGTTTTCGTAATTTTAACCTCCACAGTATTCTTTTCCAGATGGTAAGTCATATGTATGCCAAGTTTGGTTGAAACTGCTCAATGCATATCAGAGTTATGCAGGAAAATACACACACACACACAAACATACATTCAAACATTACATAAATCCATTATATATATATACTATATATATATATATATATATATATATATATATATATATATATATATATATAATATATATATATATATATATATATACACACATAGGTTATGTGATGTTGATTAACCAGACAACTGAGTGAAAAAGGTCTGATTTCATTAACTTCCGTTCATACTGATACGTTGCAGTTTTGATTGAACTCTGTGTATTATTAATATCATGTTATTTGAAGAAAACAGCACTGTTAATCCCAATAAATTTCATGGTTTTTTTTCATTCTTTAATACACCCTTACAAGAGTAATGGACAATAATATTCACCACAGATATTTATATTGCTATTCAGTTTCTCTCTCTCTCTCTCTCTCTCTCTCTCTCTCTCTCTCTCGTCTCTCTCTCTCTCTCTCTCTCTCTCATAGAATTTCTATACATATTCCAGCTTTCTCACCTATTTTCGGATCTATGTGAGTTCACTTTCGAGTTAAATGCTACAAAAATATATAACACAATTGTTTTATTATATTAACAAGAATTAGATATAAACGTAATTAGATATTGAATTACTCTGTCTCCTTCGCAAATGAAAATCCAACAGATCTTGACCGAAGGATAGTTTAAAATATTGGCAAAAATTCTACGTAAACGACTATCACTCCTTCACTACTTAGGCTCACTACTTTTCTGTATCGCTGGCTCACTATTTTACTATAACACTGTTTCACTACTTTTCTATATCAGTTTCAATACTTTTTATATCACTGCTTCATTGATTTCCTATATCACTGTTTCACTACTTTCATTTATCATTGCTTCACTACTTTCATTTATCACTGCTTCACTACTGTTCTATATCACTGTTTCACTTTCCTTTATTTTCGGCTTCTCTACTTTCCTTTATCACTGCTTGACTGCTTTTCTATATTATTGCTTCACTACTTTTTATATAACTGCTTCATAACTTCTTCATATCAATGCCTCACTGCTTTTCTGTAAAATGACTTCCCTACTTTTCTGAATGTAGGTACGCACGTGTTTGTATGTGTGCACGCTCGCGCGCAAAAGGATTAACCCGATAAAATACTCCTGATATAATAAAATCAGAAAAAATGCCCACAAGCTCCCATTTCAATAACAATAGCAAGAGCAATAGAATTAAAATGTATTCAAAAACATGGCAGGGCAATGTGAATCGTACTGTCACATCACAATAAAAACATCCCATTGAACTGAAACTTCAACATCATCTGACCATTGTCCCACATAAACCAGAATCCATGATACATATGCAGTTCGCTTAATGTCGATTTGATCAAGTGTATTAGCTGCACGCAAGTCTATTTCAACCCGCATTGATGTAAAAATGTCAATAATGAGGACCTTTTGAGTTTCAAACAGTGTATAAAACATCAATTTGTAAAGGCAATCTGTTCTTATTACGCGTATTGTCATTTCCAATAAAAATTACACAACACTCTTATATCGATGACAGGGCCATCCTCTCCTCACGACCCAAACTATAAATGAAACATGTTTCTATTTATAGTTAGGGAATCAACTTTGCATTTGCATTGTTACAAACTCACCGACGGTCCTCTCTGTCCGGCTTTAAGTCGTGAAAATGTAATTGAATTGGACTTAGGAGATTTAGCCAAAAATACTATTTATCTATCTATCTGTCTATCTATCTACCTATCTATCTAATGGGAACTGTACACTACTACGTATTATAGAGATTTATTTACTAATGTTTACTATTATTATTATTATTATTATTATTATTATTATTATTATTATTATTATTATTATTATTATTATTATTATTATTATTATTATTATTATTAATGTTGTTGTTGTTGTTGTTGTTGTTGAAATAAATATAATAATAATGAGAAGTGGATTTGATAACACGAGAATCAAGATCCTATCTCTTATCCCTTATCTTGCGCGTCTTGAATTTGCTCGAAGCTTCAAATAAGCTGAGATGTTCCCCTCCGGAATCATGGAAACACAGTATTCATGGTTTTAGAACACAATGCTTCCAGATTATCTATGGTCCGCCCTAATTGTTTGCTCTACACTCCCATTCCTTCATTTAATCAAAGTATTCTTGTTACTATCATGGTCAGATATGCCCTTGCCTTAGCGATATAAATCTGCCGTTCTTTGGAATTATCACGTCGTCTGCTGTAGCACACAAGGACCGCATAAAAAGAAGACAAATACGAAGGTCCACATGAAAACAACGAGAACAACATACCAGAGTCCCCAACGGAACCCTTGCAAAATAATTAGATCTTCAATGCCAGACTAAAATTTAATAGATGACGTAATTCTAATCATGATATTGCCTTGAAACCGTATGAGATTGGATGTTTCGTCTTTATTCAGTATTTTCTTAATGGACTCAGTCACAATAAGGGGAGTTTATTTAATTATGCTATTTTATAATTGTCAAATCCCTCCCCTCATCCCATTCAAAATGCCCTCCATCCTTGGTTCTTCCTGGCATCCTTCCTCTTTCCTTTCCTTCTCAACATCCACTCTCAGATTTGTTATGATGCCTTTGTTCCCAAGTAGGCAATTAGTACACTATATTCTCCTTTCTAACACTGCATAAATCGTCTTGTTCAAAGTCGTCGCTCAGTACGCTCGACCTGGTACTTCAGAATTTTATTTTGTTGTTCAAAGGTTTTGAATCTCTCAGATATGTTCATTGGTTTGTAGAACTCTGACACAAATTTATTCCCACGGGAAACTCGAAAAGGAAATATCTTAGCAACTCCTAGAAGTTATAAAGTGAGGTGAGGCTTCGCTCCATCTTCAAAAAAGTTTAAAAGAAGATTCTCTCTCTCTCTCTCTCTCTCTCTCTCTCTCTCTCTCTCTCTCTCTCTCTCTCCTCTCTCTCTGCATTTATATATATATATATATATATATATATATATATATATATATATATATATATATATATATATATATTATATATATATACATATATATATTAAACCGATAGTTCTTCATGGATATATATATATATATATATATATATATATATATACATACATATATATATATATATATATATATATATATATACGTATACACGTATATATATATTTTATATATATGTGTGTGTGTGTAAAATAGACAGAGAGAGAGAGAGAGAGAGAGAGAGAGAGAGGAAAAAATTCAGAAACTCTACGGGTAATTATATTCACATTTCACTTCCTATGCGTTCTAGAACAAACATTTTCTATAATAAAGTTAATGAAAATGACGTTCAAAGCATTGTCAATATTTATCTCATTATTATTTTCGAGGGGAGAGTTTCAGGATGCTATTTATATCCTGCTGTAAACAACTATGCCCGTTAATTCTTATATACGAATTTTTTACTACTTACAGCTGCCAAGGAATGAGTTTTGAGGGTAGCCTTTTGTATTTAATACTGCTTAATGTCGCCAATAAAAGGATGGGATTACTATAACAATGATAAAAATCCGTCCACGCACAAAACCTGGATGATTTAAAATCATGCAGCTCATAGATACAACGC
>NC_061107.1:127243512-127246012 GCF_015104395.2 Macrobrachium nipponense | reverse complement strand
CAATACGTATGTTCGATTATTTTCTAAATGCGATTATTATTATTATTATTATTATTATTATTATTATTATTATTATTATTATTATTATTATTATTATTATTGTTGTTGTTGTTGTTGTATTTCAGGTCGAAAGCTCTGGTAACGTTTTGATAAAAATCAATATAATTCATCACTGAATATTATTGTGGACCTGCTATACCTCATATCCCGTTCTTGATCAAGAGGAGAAAGACCTTACATTATTATTATTATTATTATTTTATTATTATTTTATTATTATTATTATTATTATTATTATTATTATTATTATTCAGAAAATAAACCCCTATTCTCGTGAAACAAACCTACAGTCCTCACTGACTTGAAATTCAATCTGCCAAAGAATATGGTGGTCATATGAAAGTAGTCACAAAAGATAATCGAAAATATAGCATGAGGAGATCAGTTATCAGAGAAGAAAATATAGATAAATTAATACGTTACTATATATAAATTAATACATAACTAGACCTAAAATATATGCAAATAAAAGGGAATTCTAAAAAATAAATAAATGAAAAATAACAACGGGGATGGTGATTTGGAACCTACATTGTCAATGGGATCTAGTTGACCTTCCCTTTGGCCCTTGAAAATTTGACGAATGACTGAACCTAACGTGACCTCGGTGATACATTTCCCATTAACCGGATAAAAAAGACCTGATTTATCCTAATTCCATTCCATCACAAAAATCGTCGCCTTTAAAACGAAAAGCTGAATAAAGCGACGACGAATCAAAGACCGCCAAAACCGACGGGGAAAAGTATGATGTTAATGGGGGGGGGGGGGGGGTGGGGGGGGGGGGGGGGGGGGGGGGGGGTGGGGGGGGGGGGGGGGGGGGAGTTTTTCCAGACCGGATCGGAACCTGTTCGAAAACGATCCTTTTACGGGGAGATTGCCTTTCCTATCAGAATCGAGCTTTTAATACCTAAATACGTATGACAATAAATTGTAAAAAGATAAAGGTATCCATTGAAAGCCTCCAAAAGCACGCCTGACCATAGATATTCTATTTACAGCTCTGTAGTAATGAATTCAGTTATAAAGACCGAGCCAAAAATAGACAAAGGAATGTGACCTGACACTTGGTCGGCCATTAATCCCAATGAGACTGCTCAGTCTGCCATGACTCCCAGTGACATTATTTTCAATGTTTTGTTTTTACTTAACTTGGACAGCATGTCATACGGCCCGGTAATCTACTGATTACCGTGGAATCCGAACACCGTTTCTTCAATCGATTTCTCTGTTCTTTTCGCTCATGCATTGACTCTTCCTGTTTATCCTGCATTTTTGGTTATTGAATTGCGTTTAAATAGTCCATAACCATCAGAGACAATATTCCAATATTTTGGAGAGAAAATTCGAGAGGCATTTCACTTCCACTTTATATTACATAAAATCTGCTTGAGAGACGAGGCCATCCTTGTATCTATCCATACAGCTATGGTTTAAAAGTAAGTATATCTTAGTTTTACCAGACCACTGAGCTGATGAACAGCTCTCCTAGGGCTGGCCCGAAGAATTATATATTTTGACGTGACTAGGAACCAGTCGGTTACCTAGCAACGGGACCTACAGCTTATTGTGGGATCCGAACAACATTGTATCGGGAAATGAATTTCTATCACCAGAAATAAATTCCTCTGGTTCCGCGTTGGCCGAGCCGAGAATCGAACTTCGGACCACCGGGTTGGTAGCCGAGCTCGAAATGCATTCGGCCAAGGTCGAACTACTATGGTTTAAAACTGCATCACGCATAAGCCAACTGTTTCACATTAGCACTCCACCAATTCACCCTGAACGGAGTCCAGGTCATCCGGAATGCCTGCACATATGTTCATTCTGCTTCATTAGTTCATCGGTATTAAGGATATATTATAATTTGGTCTTACTGGGATAAAGTTCAGCTGTACAAACACTCTATTCACCATCAACATCCAAAGCAGCATGAAGCAAAGCTTCTCACTGAATTTCCGATATTCTCGTCTTTCCTGTGCTTTGACTTTCACAAATCTCGTTATGTAACGTAACCCAGAAAAGAAAGAAAGTCTTCATCGTTCCTTCATTTCTATAATGACAGAATTCCGTAACCGGTCACTCGTTAGAAGGTCAGGACTATTCTAATAGTTCTCTGACCTGTGCGAGAGGATAAAAATTTCTTCACCAGAAAGATAATTCAACTCGTACATGAGATCGTTTACTAGACATTACATCAGGTAATCAATAAATATGTAAAAATCAACTAACTAATTGTGAAGGTACAGTGTTCACCGTAAAAGGCAGTACCCTATACCGCTGCGCATATAATATGCATATTTTCCATCATTCATTGAAAGTACAGCGCGCGCGCGTGCACACACACACACATACATACATACATACATACATATATATATATATATATATATATATATATATATATATTTATATATTATATATATATATATATATATAT
>NC_061107.1:127198512-127241012 GCF_015104395.2 Macrobrachium nipponense | reverse complement strand
TCTCTCTCTTACCCTCAACATTTAAAGAATTTTCGGATCTTTCCTAGATATAGACCCGCAAAGGGTTTTCGGGGGTCGTTATCTGATATTTAAGATAATATTTACAGTCTCTACGGTCATCGACGAGCTTGTACCTAACACGCCGCAAAGGTGGATACATAACGGGTGAAAATCCTTGGGGGTCACTATCAATGAAAGATCCAAATTAATATAATAATCGAGTATAAGAAACAAAGGATAAAACTTATATTTTTTTCTAATTGTCCTTACTTTGATTTCTCCTTTCAGTAGTCTTAACATATCTCATGGTTTATATTTATAACTTGCAAGCGTATATCATACGTTTACAATATCAACAATTCTCTATGGCGGCAGCTTCGATATTACAAGTTCACAGATTTATAACACTAAACATATTTCAATAAGAACTATGAAACTGAAGCAAAATAGTCCTGACCTTCTAACGATTGACCGGTTACGGAATTCTGTCATTATAGAAATGAAGGAACATGAAGACTTTCTTTCTTTTCTGGGTTACGTTACATAACGAAGAGGAATTGCCCGTTGTATAAAGAAACATTTATTACAATGTTGTACAGCTTCAGTGGCGTCGCTATGGATGGGGGGCGGGGCAGTGTGGCCCAGCCCCCGCCCCTCCCCCAGTCAGATGATTGGCCCCCCAATGGCACCCCCCCCCCCCAGTTGAAATTCCCTTTGTAACTAAACTTTAACCTTTTGGTGGTTAAACGCAGATAATCTCGCCCTAGCGATCATGTCCTACGACGGTCGAAAACGACTTTTAACCACAACGTTTAAAAAAACGCACTACTTTGATATATTTATATAACAAGTTGAAAATTAAAACTTGATAATAGAAATGAGCTAGTGTTGAATATAAGGTTGTGTAGAAATTTATATGACAGTACTTGATGCATTTGCATATAGTAAGAGTTGAAAATTAACTGAAAATTGAGCTCAATAATTTAAAATACAGGTTTACTAATCACTAAAACTATTATTTTCCTTCATTCACATGGATATAAAAATTCAAGAATAATATATTTTACCAATTACAGAATCGGTACGTGGGTTTTGCGTCATATTCTCTGGCCCACAAAACATATCTTTGGCCCACCTAGGCCCCTCCACTGATTGAATACCAACTACGCCACTGTACAGCTTTCACAACGAAACTAATGGTTGCATGTCTATAATGCTACTTTAATCAAAGCGTAGAAAAATTATAATTCATTAATATTGGCAGGAAGGTCGTTCAAGTTTTGCATCCAAAGAGCACATAATTGCTTTTTGATGCTTATACCAAATACGTTCCCCAATGTATTTTCATCAACTCAAATTGCGCTCCGAAGACGTTTCCGTAATGTCATTTCCATAATGGCAATCGTTTATCCTCTCTTTTCAAAGCCGGTTCATTCTTTCATCCGAAAATTAAAACCATCGGTGACCCGAAAAGTCGAGTCATGTGACGTCAACGGAATCCTCAAAGAAATTCTTATTCGAAGACTGAAGAAACGTTGATGTCTCGACATGTCTGGTAGAAGGCTGAGCCTTTTATGGCTCTGGATTCAGATTTAATGAGAAAATGGCGGAGCTGCTTCCGGAAGCAGTGGCCTGGTTTCATGAATTACGACAGTAAAAAAATTTCGATGAAAGGATATGTGAGTTTATAAACAATGCTGTTCGTAACGAAAGTTTGTAAATTCATCGTCGCCGCTTTTCAACATAATCGTATCCCGCAACTGCCAACGATTGTCACATTCATATCGTTTACGATACTAGAAGATGACCCATATAAAAGTAAGAATACTGTCCTGGTAACTTTGTCACATTCTAAATACCTTCTTTCAGCAAATAGTAAAAAAATAATTAAATAAATCTCTGTCAACATAATTTTGCCCTACGCTAAACACTTACCATACAAACATCTTCAACTGCTCTCATCTTGTTGAAGCCACTACTCACTCTATATATAATATTTATCAGTTAATTGCGTTATCTTCTGATTCCTTCTCACTACATCTGTCTCATCACTGTTTACTGACTTAAAAGCTTCCATCTTTTCAAGGACAAACTTATCGCCGTTATCCCTATTCACTCCTCTTGATTTCTTCGAGCTTGGCCCAAATAAAGGTTCTTAGCTATCTATCCCAGTAGCATTTACATTCGAAATAAAAAAACAATTTATCTCAAAGGTCTCTTTAGGAATATCATCCTAGATTATTCATGTACCTGACTTTTATAAATAAAGTTACTTGAAATTCGTCTTGCTGGGAAACATGAGGACGAAAAGTGAAAATATATTGTGGCTAAAACAAACGAATGAATGGCGCTAAATTTAAGCGATTCGGTTTATGCCTAACATGCATGGATCTCTTACAGCCGCCAGTTGTTATAACACGTCGACCAGAACATGTTGGCTTTTATTCTACTACTACGATGCTCTGGAACTCGACGCTACCCGTCATGTCTCCCCTACCCTCCGATCCCCTACCTATCCCCACCCAACCAGGGCAGACAAACAGGTTGGCAGGAGGAGGGTGGATGTATCATGTCTCCCTTACCTTTCCCATCCCCTACCCACCCTACTCCCATCCGGGCCGGACAAACAGGTTTGCAGGAGGAGGGTGGATGTATCAAGTCTACTATACCTTCCCAGTCTTCTACCTACTCCCAACCCACCCAGGGTGGACAAACAAGTTTTCAGGAGGTTGGATGTGTCAAGTCTCCCCTACACTCCAGATCCCCTACATACCCCACCACACCCGGGACGGGCAAACAGGTTTGCAGGAGGGTGGATGTATCATTTCTGCCCTACCCTCCTGATCCCCTACCTACCCTAACAAGAAAGATCTACTCGGATCTTAATATTATAGATATGCACATAGATTTGAACTGCCTCTTACTTGTCCACAATAAGTGGTATCACATATGATAAAAACTGTACAGTAATTTTTTGTCGAATAAGCAACGGAAGGGTTTCAACATCGGTCTTTCTTTTGCAGCTGCTACACTTGTCCCACGTCGCCAAGACGGGTAAGAAAGTTACCGTAAACTTTCCTCTCCTGCTTTCTACATTCAGGAAAGGTAATGGTATCGACAGCTTAATTCTCATACTCTTTCTTCTTCTTCTTCTTCTTCTTTTTCTTCTTCTTCTTCTTCTTCTTCTGACTACAAACAGAGACCAACTTATCCTGTTTGAAGATTCGTGTCACTCGCTGTCCATGTTTATTGATCAACAAAGAACCGTGTCTTGGAAGGATTTTGTTTCTCTCTCTCTCTCTCTCTCTCTCTCTCTCTCTCTCTCTCTCTCTCCCATCTATTGAGCTTAATGAAATATATATATATATATATATATATTATAATTTCAGTGTGATTCATATGTACGCAATAAGCTACAAACGTCCTTTAATATCTAATTCGCTCTACCTCTCGTGATAGCCTTGAGGGGTGAAGAGCTTCACTGTAAGTCCTGAATATATATATATATATATATATATATATATATATATATATATATATATATATATATATATATATATATATATATATATATATATATATATATATATATATATATATATATATATATATATATCTTTCTATATATATCCCTCTAACTCTCTTCCAAGTGCAAGCTTCATTTTGCTTTTCTGATATTTCATATTTGTTGCTGTTTTTTCCAAAATAATAGACTTAGCTCGTCTGTTCGCATAAATATAAATTGCACATTATTTACCGGGTCTCTTTCTAGCACCGCCTTGACGATTCTCACCTCAGTTGCGGAGTGACCGTCAAATGGAAGTGACATAATATCTGCTCTAAATGTTATTGTCGGGAAGGAACCAGGCTTAATATTGCACGTTCTCATTTGAATGATTTACCCCTTTTCTCCCGCCTTTGTCCTATTTTCTACCATTTAACCGAAAACGGGAAACAATTAAGTGGCAAAACGATCACGGTTATCAAAAGGCAAAGAGAACGGGTTCACTTTCCTTTCTCTTTTATCTCAGTTATTTCCGAGCCCTCTCTGACGTCCAATAT
Organism: Macrobrachium nipponense; assembly: GCF_015104395.2. Taxonomy (NCBI): domain Eukaryota; kingdom Metazoa; phylum Arthropoda; class Malacostraca; order Decapoda; family Palaemonidae; genus Macrobrachium; species Macrobrachium nipponense. The sequence goes on along the minus strand of NC_061107.1, from coordinate 127,236,950 downwards.
CCACATTTGTGTGTGATATGGGACTAGCTTTGCTCTGTCTCATTGAAGCATCCTTTCTAGGAATAAATCCCTTGACAGGCAGCGTCTCACATCAGCACCTGTGGAACGCGGCTGGCTGATTTCCCTCTGGAACGCGGCTGGCTTACCCCAACTATCTTTGGAGGTCCGTCAGTGTCACCGAAACTCTCATTTGATTATGGAGTCCATTGAGTTTCCCCTTCCCTCTTCTTGCTCCCTTCTCTTTGTGTCCGCCATCTTTAGTTTCGCATCAATTTTCGTCGGCATTAATTATGCAATCACACTCACGTACAAAGACTCGTTGAAAAAGCAAAATTGAACGCCAACTTGAGCAGTAAATTGGTAAGATGCATGACACAATTTTAAAAAAAAATCTATTTATTCAAACTGTATACAGGATGTTACGATTTATTCATGCTGTATACAGGATGTTAAACATTAAACGGAAATTTATATAAAAATATAGTTATACAAGTAGATAAGAAAAATTTAGTGAAAAATACAGAGAGGGAATTAGTGTTATAAACTGCTATCACTTGTCACGACGACACCAAATACTTCAGCGTATCATAAAAAGTATCGATATTTTCTACAAACACAAACATGCCTAAGAAGGAACAATATCCCATCACCGTAAATGGAAAATAACAGAAACATTTTATAATACAGCGGTGATTAACCTAAGGCACAGCGCTCCTGTACTATGCAGATTGGAAAAAGACTGGGGAAAGAAGCCGAATATCATAAAAATGCAAAATACCTTCGTGTAATTCTCGCGGGCAAGGATTTAATCTCGAGGCATTACACACTTCCATAGGTTCTTGTTTTCGGCACCGATGCTTATTCCTCCGATCTGATTACCAAGAGAGAGAGAGAGAGAGAGAGAGAGAGAGAGAGAGAGAAAGGGGAACCCACCACAAGGAACAATCACGACGAGAAATGATGTAATCTAGTAGGAAGGTTAGACAAGCTACGTTGTTTACATGTGATTTCCATACTCTCTCTCTCTCTCTCTCTCTCTCTCTGCATATATATATATATATATAGAATCATATTATATATATATATATATATATAATATATATATATATGTATATATATATATATATAATATATGTATGTATGTATATAATAATATATATATGTTATATATATATATATATATATATATATATATATATATGTGTGTGTGTGTGTGTGTGTGTGTATTCTTTTTTTTCTTCTTTTCTTCTGGGATCTTGTACTCGAAGAGGCTTCACGGAGAAGCGCATAACTTACGTAATGTAAACTGAATTCCCAGTGGTGGAACTATGTAAGTGGGGTATAAATGTGCCTATTTATATATGTTTGTAAGTATGTATGAATGTATATACGTAGATTTTATTTGCCTGAACGTCAGTGTTCATTTAAGTTAGTGATCACTATCGAACCCACCGCACCCTAATCTATGAAACTAGGCTGCCTCATAATGTGGCAATTAGCCCCATATCACTGACAAGTATTGGCAGGCGTCCATCACCTGTCTGACTCAGTTGCAGCAATATCGCTTAGGGAAACAAAATGACTGATTTCGGATTTTAGCTTTTCTTCTCTTGATGGACGAGATGTGAGAACCTACAAAAGCGCGTGGATAAAATGAATAACAGCCCCAGAATGCAATTTTTTATTTTTTTTTTCGTTTTCTGCGAAAGAAAACTATTCAGATGGCTATTTGTTTGCCCGTTCGCCCTCAGATCTCAAAAACTACTGAGGCTACAAGGCTACAAATTACAATGTTGATCATCCACCCTCCAATTATCAAACATAGCAAATTACAGGCCTCTAACCTCAATAGTTTTTATCTTATTTAAGGTTAAAGTCAGCCATGAGCCAACAAAACAAGCCACCGCCGGGCTGTGGGTAAAAGTTTCATAGGGCGCGGCTGAGGGTATCGAGGGCCGGGGTTGAGAGTTTCATACAGACTTATACGCTGTACAGAAAATTCGAATGCGCCGAAGAAACTTCGACACATTTCATTTTTGTACTTGTTTATAATAGGACATAGAAATCACTTAAGGGCAAAAAAGATCGCTTGCTTTTTATAAATGATTTTCGAAGGATCTAGAAAGCTTTACAAGGCAATGCATCGTATTTGCATTTATTATGCATTATCATACACAGCGCAAAGAGCTTCGTTCTTACCGCTGAATCACGAAAAAAGAATATAAAACTCAGAGGCTGAAATTTGTATTGTCTTACATATAGAATTCCCCTGAAATTTATGGTATATATCCCTATATTACGCTATATAGATTTAATTATATATATTTTTTGGAATTTACTGTCGTTATTTTGTTCCCTTTATTCTCTTCATATTTATTTTTTTAGCTATCTCTAATTTATATAGCTCGTTAATATGAGATAAAAGATGGTATGGGTAAAATAATATAATTTATTTACCAAGTTGCAGCTACATCATTGTTTCCTGAACTAAAAATATGTAAGTATAAAATTACCACTCGCCTTTCCCATCCTCCGCCGACCGCCTCCCCTTCTCTCTCTCTCTCTCTCTCTCTCTCTCTCTCTCTCTCTCTACCGGAAGGAAAATCACCCCGAATTAGTCGGATGTGACCTAGAGAAACACAATTTACTTGTTTTGTCTCTGTTCACTTGTTCTGCCCTCATTTATAACGGATATTATACATTTCTCAAAGCAAGGGCGAGTCAAGAACAATACGTATGAATAACACGGATTTACGAATGCGTACCTAAAATATTACAGAATTTTCTCGTGTATTTACATTGTTCTGGTGTCTGTGACCGTCAAATTGCAAATGATTAAACTTTAACACGAATACCACGCCACAATACTTTCCAGTTGAAGGGTTAGTTGAAATGAACACTTAGTGGACGACAAATTAATTTCAGTCACATGAATCTACATGATAAGATATGTATTATGTAAGACCAACCTTTCTTTAAACAGGAATGAACAATTAGTGAACGACAAAGACAATTAAGTTACATAAATCGTCATAAGAAAGGTATTATTAAAGAGAAAAGTTTTTTCCAATATCAAGGCAACTGATAAATGCATCAAGATAATCAGAAAACATTTATGGTCTCTTTATTTTTTTTTTTTTTTTTTTTTTTTTTTTTTTTGGCAAAGAACGAAAGTACCTACAGAAAAACACACGACGCCAGACATAAGTTCTAATCCGCGGGCCACAAATGACCGTGTAGAAAAGTTAGTTCGAGACAAAAACGAATCAGGGTAATAATTTCCAATTAACTTCTCTCTCTCTCTCCCCTGGACACAAAGACAAACAGACGAAGAGACAGACTCACACTCTCACATGGTGCAGGATTTGTCACAGACGTGCAAGTCGGAAATTACAATATATTCTTATTCTCACGCTCAAATTCTTTATATGTTTACGTAAGCTGAAGTTTCTCCATAGTATATAGAATGATTGGATAAAACATAATGGTGTCACAACTCACAACAGCGATGATAACTGTGGTTTACACACAAAAACACAAATTATATATATATATATATATATATATATATATATATATATATATATATATAGATATATATATATATATATATATAATATTATAATATATATACATTATATATATATACTATATATCTATATATATATATATATATCTATATATATATATCTATATATAATATATATATATATATACTATATACTATATACTATCATACTATATATATATATATATATGTGTGTGTGTGTGTGTGTGTGTGTGTGTGTGTATATATATATATATATATATATATATGTATATATATATATATATATATATATATGAATATATATATGATATTAGAAATAATAAAAAAGAACTTCAACACTTCTCGGCAACGTCAGTTCAGTCTGAGAATCTGGACGATACAAAACGAATCCTCTCGCATGAGATTTGAGCACCACTGTACAGCCTACAGTGGTCCGCGTGAGGTCACTGACACTTTACCTCTGGACGTTCGACTAGCGCTATCCAATTAAACTGGAAAATAAATGGTGGCTGTGATTGTGAGGATCAATTTATTTCGGCTGTAAGTAGTACATGACATGAAAGCTACCGGAATATGCTCCGCAAAATGGAAACTTAGTATAAATTCCCAAGGTAAATCAGTTCAGTGGAAAAGAGGAATTTGTGCCTCAATATTCTAAGGTACTTGCAAGTTACTTATGAATGATTGATGAACTAATAAATTCATCCTCACAATCACAGCCACCATTTATTTTCCAGTTTAATTGGATAGCGCTAGTTGAACACCCAGAGGTAAAGTGTCAGTGCACCTCACGCGGAGCACTGTAGGCTGTACAGTGGTGCTCAAATCTCATGCGACATGATTCGTTTTGTATCGTCCAGATTCTCAGACTCAACGTGACGTTGCCAAGTAGTGTTAAAGTTCTTTTTTATTATTTCTAATATCATACATGTCGACAAGTTTGCGAATTCACAGCTACTCCTATTTTCCAATTGTCTATATAAATATGATCCCTCTTATGCATTGATGATTCGTAATCTGTGTGATTTGCACTGATTTTTTTTTTAATGTTAAGTTAGTTCAAAGTTCGGTGTGTAAGGTCAGCGGTGCCATCAATGAAAGCACACTTAACATGCTCCTCGGACTGGCCAACATAACTAACTACGTCTGCAGCATTATGACAGTAGACCTAATAAGCTCCACAGTCATAACAATATTTTCAAAGAAGGAATTTGAATTAATCAAGATTTCTTTGAATGTTGAAGTTTTCGTCTGTGTTTAAGCTGCCTGTATGATGCAAAAAGTTTTATAGGCCTAAAGAAATAATCTTTAGGCTGTACTTGAGATTCTTTTGCAGCGTCCTTTGGGTCTCTAGCTGTAACTCTTTTCATTCCGATAACTCTACCTCAGTTCCTATTGTCTTTCTTCCCATCTTACTTTCCAACCTCTCCCATCCATTGTTTTAAGGCATAAACGCGGGTTTTCTTCCTGTTACACTTTTAAAGCCTTTGGCATAAATTTCATATAATATTCCATGCCTAACATTCAGCAAACGTATCACTGCCGACGGCATAGCGGAGTACAGATATGCAAAATCTCATACAAGTATTTTAATTTGCAAGTCAGGAAAAATTACAGAAAGGTTAACAGAATTGGGAAAAACGGCCAATGAAAAAGAAAGCTGTCTTGGATCAGCGCTGGAAATTTCATTCATTTCTATGGGTATGAAAAAGTAATGGGATTCATGATTTTTATGACAAATAAACGCTGCTTTCCAAAGGCAGAATAAATAAAATTATAATTAATATCTGTCCACAATCATGGCCTCTAACAGAAGTGATTAGAACTTTTTCCTTCGGTCGGACATGATGAATTTTGACTCACGATATTTCATAAAAGTACGCACATCCAATTGTCAGATCTTGCTACGGTGTTCGGATATGAAATTTTAATATTTGGTGAAAATGTGTGGCTCAGATGCAATATGGCAATGCCGCCCTGTATCACCTATATTTGGGCATATTGGAAGCTTTTCGTAGAATTCATCCTGGTGTTATTGAGGATCTAAAATTTTAGCGAAATGTCGAAATAATTCTCAACTAAGTCAATTAATATGTTGGGCAAATATCGGCAGAAAATTAGGATTTACATCAGATATGAATAGAGTTATTATTTCTATTAATTCATTTACATAACATCGTCCATCATTCAAAATATTTCTGGTAGCGGCATATTTCTATCATCAGATCACACTGTCTTTCTTCGCGATAGATAATACTCATTTTAATTCTGTGTCTCGTAGGGAAATTCAAGATGATAATAGCGATACATTGTTTCACATGACAGGCAGGTTTAGCAAGATACCAGTATATGATATATATATATATATATATATATATATATACATATGTAGTATGTATATATATATATATATATATATATATATATATCTAGATATATATATATCTATATATATATATAGATATATATATATATATATATATATATATATATATATATATCTATATATATATATATATATATATATATATATATATATATATATATATATATATATATATATATATATATATCTATATATATATACTACTATATATATATATATATATATATATATATATGTATATAAAACAAACTTGGGGTATATTTTCCAGTTTCAGGGATAGAAGCTAGCAGTTGCATTAGGTGTAACATTCTCTGCCCTTTCAGTCTGTGTACTCGACTTCTTCAGTCGCCACACTATACCAAGAATGCACAAAAAATTATCAAATAACTATTTTTCAAAAGGCAGACTTGAACAATCAACTTTAATTTACTGCCTTATTATTAAAAAAAAAAGACAGGGAAATAAATAAAGAAGTAATTTCTATTCTCGTCACTTTATCAATGACTGTATAAACAAAAGCAAGAATCTAGCACGCATATGGCCTTTATTGATAAATGATACTCAGTAACAGAGTTACATCTAAGTTTGCCAAAGTGACATTTGCTCTCTCTCTCTCTCTCTCTCTCTCTCTCTCTCTCTCTCTCTCTCTCTCAGAAATCGTACCCATTTTCCTTTGCCTCATAACTTTTCCAATGACATCCTACTAAAATCACTCACTGGAACAGTAATGTGGCAATTGTCTCCCAGTCAAGCTGAATTCTGAAAATATTTTTGCCGAGAAGAAAAGTTCTCAACTCTGCACTCTTAGCTGGCGTCTGGATTTAGCGCAATAGCTAGAATGAATAAAATCATTCTTGGCACCGCGATATAAAATTTTTCTGTAAAACTTGAGGCTTTTTTGGGAGTCAAATTTTACGCAGACGAAATCAGGTATCACTTTCAATTTCTACTGATAAAAATAAACCTACGAAATGAAAAAACATACATAACCAAGTATTTCTATTATCGATGTCACAATCTACGCCTAGGAAGGAGAGTAGGCTACTATGAGATTCAGGGCATCTGTAACACGGTTTTTTCGCAATAACTTTTTATCTATGCATTTCATAAATATAACCCTTATTCAGAATACACATTATATCTACACATAAATTTTGACTATATTTTGCATTACCTAGGTTGAATAAATTTGGTACTTATAATGTAAAAGTAACTTTTTTTGAAGACGGGCCAACTTACTCAGAGGAAAGGTTTCGAACGCACTCGTTACGTAACTTATGACAGCATTTCTTTCCTCCTTCTCGATGGATGATTGGCTATACGTAACGAAGGCTATACCTCTGGCAACAATGACATAAATATTTAAATACAAGCAAAGCATTACACCTTTACGAACTTTGAAACCTCTCCACTGATAATTGTCATAATGAACAAACCAACAAAATATGTTAATAAATACAAAAACACTTCGATTATCAGTCTAACTCCCAAAATAAGTTTATTAAGAAATTACAGTCTACTTTATAGGTCACAATCAGATTGACAAGATGTAGAGAATAGTTGGAAATTTTCAAAAACATAGTAGACAAGCTTGATTTGATAACTGCTATATCCAATGTCAAGCAATTTTTACTTATTGGCTATCTACCTATTTACTGAAAAAAAAAAAAAAAATAGCCGGTACCGTATTTTGGCTTTAAACCTTCACCAATAATCATCGTCAGAATGATGGCTTCATGAGGCTCCACCCACTTTGACCTCGTTATAATTCAGGATAACACTGAAGGCTATCATGGGCATTGTTGGATTAGAAAATTTAACTTCTGGCTATAAAAACTCATTTCTCGAGTAGTTGTAAGAAGTGCTAAATGATCCTCAAGGATCCCAGCAGTTGCCCTAAACGTAGTATTACTACGCTAGCAAAGATACCCCACCCACACCTATGTATCGTTCCGCCATTCATAAAGTCTTTGTCATGTTTTTTCACTGTGCAATAAGCCATGGCCTCCTCAGATATTAAGTTTAACATTAGATGATAGGTTATTTCATTAAGTCGTAAGACAAATGCAGTTTTGCAACCACGGGGACAATTCCAAATCCTGTTAGCCATTCTTGACTGCTAAGGGTTTCAGAGCCGATGGAACAAGGTGGGCGGGGCAACATTTCGACAAATGGTGTTTACCTTGCTTACGTAATGAATGTTTTTCGACTCTTGGCTCGTAATCATTGGCCATGGCGTCGGCTAGATAATTTTTACTCTATAAAAATTAAAACTATTGGGTTTAGGTTATTGATAATGCTGACAAAATTTGTGATGGTTGTAAAATATACATATGTCAACTTTCAGCTACATCCGATGCTTTGATAAGGAGCAAAGTCCAAAAAACCGTCTTACAGAGGCCCTGAATCTCATAGTAGTATGTTAGTTATCCAGGAAATATCAAAGGTCTCTCTCTCTCTCTCTCTCTCTCTCTCTCCCCTATAAGTATATTTCACGCTTTATCAGCATCACTAGTAAAATCGATGCTTGAACTAACGTCAATAAGTAAGTTATATAGTTTAATGCTGACACAGATCTTTGAATAAACAATTAATTTGATTGATCACGCACAGTTCAAGGAAAAGCAAACACTAAAATAAGGAAATAGGACATGAAGATGGTTCTAGACAAATGAAAAAACAGGACATCGAAAGGTGAATATTTTTCCCCTTCAGCTCTCTCGTCCCTCCCGACGATGCTACTAAATACTTCAGGAGCTCTAGTGTATCCTCCGCAACATCTCGGCCGTTGATTAAGCAACGAATCACTAAATGAGTTCGAGGAATTTCCAAGTGATCACTTGCAACTCCGTGAGTTGATCCGCCATCTCATATTCGGCTTCCTTTTTCCTTGTGATAATCACTCGGGAAGATTAAGTGGGAGCGGGAGAACGAGAAAGGAAAATATTACTACCTTCTGCCATTTCGTATTTCAGACAGGAGGTTCGCTTCTATTTTGTTTCACTGCGCATGTGCTCTTGAAGATATCTAGAGTTTAATAATAATAATAATAATAATAATAATAATAATAATTAATAAAAATAATGGACTCCTAAGGAGGCAGGATGCAACCCGGAACCCCACACTATAAATACCACCCAGTCGAATTGGAGGACCGTGATAAAAAAAAAATATATATATATATATATATATATATATATATATATATATAATATATATTTATATATATATATATTTTTTTTTTTTTTTATCACGGTCCTCCAATTCGACTGGGTGGTATTTATAGTGTGGGGTTCCGGGTTGCACCCTGCCTCCTTAGGAGTCCATTATTATTATTATTATTATTATTTTTTATTATTATTATTATTATTATTATTTATTATTTATTATTATCATTATTATTATTATTCTTATTATTATTATTAAACTCTAGATATCTTCAAGAGCACATGCGCAGTGAAACAAAATATATATATATATATATATATATATATATATATATATATATATATATATATATATATATATATATATATATATATATATATATATATATATATATATATATATATATATATATATATATATATATATATATATAATAATAATAATAATAATAATAATAATAATAATAATAATAATAATAAAAAATAATACTGTTAAAAAGAATGGCAGAATTAAGCGAGTTGATTTTATATATTGTTTTTTTCTATTTTCCTTACAATTCGCTTCTCAGGCTGAGCGAATTGAAAGGAAAATAGAAAAAAACAATATATAAAATCAACTCACTTAATTCTGCCATTCTTTTTAACAGCATTTGACTAAAAGAGGGTCTTCTACCAAAATAATAATAATAATAATAATAATAATAATAATAATAATAATAATAATAATAATAATAATAATAATATTTAACAAAAACTTGTCTACGAGAGGGTCTCCTTCCGAAATATACAAACATCGGCAGCACGACCCCACAGCAAGAAATGAAGAAAGGACCATGGACTTCAGAACGCCCCTCCTACAGCGGCAACTACGGGAGAAGACTGCCAATCTGAAGACCCTGAAGGAGGAACATCACCGCCTGCGTGAAGAATGGGCAGAAATACGTGCTGAAGCTATCCGTCCTGATCCCGATTATAATACTGGATACGACATACAATCCCTATAATAATAATAATAATAATAATAATAATAATAATAATAATAATAATAATAATATCACTCATTGATGTCGCAATGCCATGGGAACCAGAGCTGAAGAAAAAGGGAAAAAATGGATAAGTACCAAGACATGAAAATTGAAATAAGAAGGCAATTGGATATGCCAGTGGGAATTATACCCATAGTAATAGGAACACTAGGCACGATACCAAGATCCCTGAACAGGAATATGGAAAAACTAGAGGCTGAAGTAGCTCCAGGACTCATGCAAAAGAGTGTGCTCCTAGAAACGGCACACATAGTAAGAAATGTGATGGAGGCAGGATGCAACCCATAACCCGTCACTATAAATTCCACCCAGTCGAATTGGGGGACTGTGATAGACCAAAAAATAAATAAATGAATAAATAAAGAATAGTAATAATTAAAAGGCACAGTAGTTTTAATAATATTTAAGCACACGACTGTGGCTTTTAATTGTCGATATTATACCCTTGCTAGCCCAGGGATTCCTTGGTTCAATAATAATAATAATAATTAAAAAAATCCTCATAGTAGCACGTGTCTTCAAATGGAGAAACAAATCCACAGTTATGTAAATGTACATATATTTTTAAACTGAAATATATGTACATTTACATAACTGTGGATTTGTTTCTCCAGTAATAATAATAATAATAATAATAATAATAATAATAATAATAATAATAATAATAATAATAATAATAATAATGAACCAAACAAAAACTTCTTTCAGTTTTCTTCTGAGGATTGAAAAAGAAACCCACAAAATCACTTTGTAACTTGTTTACTTCTAAGTATTTACATTTAGTTTTACAACAACAACAACAACAACAATAATAATAATAATAATAATAATAATAATAATAATAATAATAATAATAATAATAATAATAATAATAATAATAATAATAATAATAATGACCATTCATATTGTATGCTATCATGATCAACACAATCTTTCCTAGCTATCTGCCATCAGATTCCTGCTCTTCAAACAACAGTTATTTTCGAGGTCAGTGATGAAATTTCCTGGTTTGCAAGACCTCTATTGTTCCCAGAATGTGCTGTAATCTTTCTGTTCTCTAGACCCTGACAATTTGAGAAACGTATTTTGAAATATCTCATCTCAGGAAATTATCATTTTCTAGCTCTCCAGTCGCTACTTCACTCTCTCGCCTTGCATTGGATGGGGATCGATCTCGCTAAGAGTTTATTTTCATAGAGATAAATTGTCCATTGTACCGGAATAGTCCACAAATTATTTATTGTGTACGCGGTTGATCAAACTATATAACTTATTCAGTGAGTGAATTCAAGCACCAACTGTAGGCTTACATATTAACGATACAGGTAAGGCACGAAAAATACTTAGAGAGAGAGAGAGAGAGAGAGAGAGAGAGAGAGAGAGAGAGAGAGAGAGAGAGAGAGAATACAATGACGAAATAGTAAATCAAAGTAATGATGCATATTCCTGTAAAGTTTCTCTTTTTGCCAACACAAGAGAAGTAATAAATGGACTGCTGTGGTCTTGGGACAGAGAGAACTCCTCAATCAAGTAAAGAATCTTATGAAATCTATATGAAACTGGCTGGCAATCTTGTATCTGTATCATATAAAAACCAGTTTTTCAAAATTAATTGAACGCTACGCATTCTCTTGTTAATTAAGCAATAATCGCAACCGTTACAATCTCACAATTATATTAAATTGTACTATGGTTTCCGTATTTCTCAACCCCTTGCCTGCTTACATAGGAGATCTTCAAAACCATTTCTGGCTCTTCCTATTCACATGTAAACGACTTTATTCTCGCTATTCATTCTCCCTTGAACACATCAAAAGCAATTACTAAAAATCTGAAAAGCTTATCTGACAAAAGCAGTCAAGGTTTTGCGCAATGTGAGGCAGCAATTCTCTCTCTCTCTCTCTCTCTCTCTCTCTCTCTCTCTCTCTCTCTCTCTCTCACACACACACACACACACACACACACACACACACAAGAGTACCTGTCAGTACATAAAAATATCACATTTACTTCAATATAATCACATTTTTGATCTAGAACTCTGAATCATTTAATTCAAAACATAGAGTCAATTTAACTAGGTCAGGGAGGATGCTAATTTTCTCTTGCGAAATACAGAATTCCGATAAAAAGTACTATGAAGAAAAATCCGAGTATAGAAACACAAAATGGACAGCTGGAATTCTTAATCAAAATGATCTAGATCAAATATAGAAGCAGCAATATAATATCAATGACTAGTATCAAAGTGGACAGGACAAATAAAGGGTATATCACATTAGCAGATATGAAACAGTTCCACGTATTCTGGGCTCCTTTCGCTAACCCGCATCCAGATAATCTCCCGAATCACTTATTGAGGGAAAGAAGAAAAATATATACGAAAGAGAAAAAGGAAAACGGCGATGGCGCAGCAACAGAGAGAACGGAAAGAAAAGATTCCGTATTTTTAGATCTTACAGTTGCTATCACCGAGGAAAGGGACTATAATACTAACATTCTTTTTCCTTCGCCATTTGTCTTTTTTTTTTTACCACATGCCAGGGCTACGAGTACATAAGGACACCGAGTTACGTGTCTCTTCGACCTTTCTACAGAGATAGGGTTTCCTGGAAAAAGTTAACTTAATCTAAATGTGGTGCTGAACAAGGGATTTTCCTCAGGTACGTAAAATATGCCCCTTGGTTCTTTCTGACTGGAAGTATATGTAAACTCTGTTTCTGGAGTGCGACTCTTATGACAGAAATGGAAAATTTCTCTCACTTTAAAGAATATAATTCGAGTTAATAAAAACATAATTTTCTTTGGAAAACTGGATTTTTTCAAATAATGCAAATGAAACGTCAAAAAAAAAAATCTCTCGGCATTTCCATTACTATAATTGCAAGGGAGATAATATGGATTGTAAGTTAAATTGACTGCTTTTGACGCCAAACAAATTTTCAGCTTCCTGTTATTACTTAAGGACGCCCCTGACCTATTTTATCACGACCCATTCAGCATTACGGTCTATGAAACACTGAAGGAAAACAAGAATAAAATTCTGATAACCGGGACCAGCACCACTGAATATTCTTCTTATTTATAATCTGTAAATACTGGATATGAAAATAAATCCGAAGAGTCGGAGCAGAGAAGAACAGAAGGTATAACTCATTTTTGCACGCGATGCTTCATGGCCAACTGAAGTCTAGAAAACGTGCTTATAACTAAGAGAATGCTTTCTCAAGCGAGGAAAGGACGATTGGAATTTAATTATATAAAGTGTCCTGCAGAATCGGACATATCCCCTAAACTACATGTACCATACGCATACGTTCATGTCTAGTGCAAGGTTCCAAACAATACTGAAGTCCAGTTAGACTTCTTGAGAAATGGTCTCGTTAATGTAATTCATACTGGCAAAAATGAATAAAAAATAAATATATAAATGGGAAAATCTTTTCAAAATTACTGTCATAATACAGTGAATTTCGTAAGTAAATTTCTCTGACCCCAATATACAAGTAACATGCGTGTGTACACACTTGTAATCAAAGTTCTTGTGTCCCACAAAAATATCTAACTCTTGTCTCTTAATTTGCCATCTCCCTACTTCCGTATCCAATCTTCTAGTTAAAGGCCAGGTATATCAGAGGTTGACTTTTTATGGATCCTGTCAATAAATGGACCGGAATTGGTCAGAGTCGTCGAGGGAATTAACCCAAGACATCCTGGCCAAAAGAAAACTATTTCGTATCAATGAAAGGGTCTACAAAAGATGAGCTTAGGGCAAGTGGAATGAGGGAACAAGAAAGGGGCCAAAGGCCTCAAAACTGATAGCAACTAATATGGGTGAACGTTGTTAAATAGAGCAAGTAAAAGGACCATACAAAACGGACAACCAAATCAGATGAATGAAGACTGTTATTGAATACGAATATGCTACCACTTGTGGACACAATATAACAGACGACCTGGAATGCAAGAGTGAAGGTTGAAATCGAACTAAGGAGAATCGGAGGTGGGCTATCGAATATTCAGAATAGACTGTCAAGAATCTGATTAGATCAGAGGTATATTCTTTAAAAAGAAATTACACTATGGACGTCGAGGCAACTTACGATGAGCCTCGCCTTTCTTTTCAGGAAAGTTCGACTTTAAGGAAAAAGTGTATTCTATCCAGGACTTGAATTATAACAATTTTACAGAACCATAAATGAAAAAAAAAATAAACAAAGAGCAAAAGTGTGAGTACAGATTGCCCAGGATCAGAAGCAAACGTTCTCCTAAAACTTCTCAACTCTCCTTTTCCAACAGGCAGTGAAAGAACAGTTCTTTAACATTCTCACTGGTTGACTTTTTGCTATGAAAAAAGCATTACGCTACTCGATCCACTCCCTATTGCATAACAAAATGCCTTTCAAAAATCAAAAATATAAGAGCTCAGCGACTATGCGATGTAGATGCAAGATTTCATTACGCAAACAACCTGATCATTTAAACATTCATATCCTTTTATGAAGCACCAATCTTTTTTATTACTATTTTTTTATACGTTCATTCATCCTGCGTGGAAAATTGTGTTAAACTAAGATATCCAGAGCTTTTCCCATTCTGGAGTTTCAGATATTTGCGAATAATACTTCCTAAACTGACAGGAACAATATATCTAAATTACATATATGGCCACTGCAAATAATCCCCAATTTCAGGCGTCATTTCACTGGATGAAAAGAAATTTTATTGTCAGAATGAGATTATGTCGATACCAAAGTTTTTTTTTTCCATACGAAAATGCTTTGTAATCCCATTACCGAGTTCAATCTACCTTACTATATTTATTTGTCAACAGCAAGGGACTTCCCCTTAGTAGACACAAAGGAAATGAGCAAAAAATTAGGATAGGAGAAAAGTTAAGTATATCTTAGTTTTACCAGACCAATGAGCTGATCAACAGTACTCCTAGGGCTGGCCCGAAGGATTAGATATTTTTACGTGGCTAGGAACCAACTAGTCACCTAGCACGGGACCTACAGCTTATTGTGGGATCCGAACCACACTATATCGAGAAATGAATTTCTATCACCAGAAATAAATTCCTCTGATTCCGCGTTGGCCGAGCCGGGAATCGAACCTCGGACCACCGGTTTGGCAGCCGAGCGCGAAAACCACTTGTTCAGCGAGGAACTAGGACAGGAGAAACAGTTGGTGTTACACCAAGGGAAGGAACAGAAGAAAGATTATATGACTTCGAGAGCACAGAAACAAAGGGAAATTCCAAAGCTTAGTGACACTGGAACAGAAAAAGGTACCAGTCAAAGCATTCAGAGGATTACTGTTACAAAATCAAGGGAGAACTAAAACAGTAAGTAAAGCATTAACATCAATAATAATATTCTTAATATTAAGATATTTTCACTGTAACTGAAACTGACAAGATTTACTATCAGTCTCCCAACAATCAATTCACTGACCCTCCAAGAAAATAAAAATATAAACGAGAATATCATTTAAGGAGTGAAATTAAAAATCTGCCAATTTGCTGAACACACACAAAGAGGGATCTGATTTATGGACTGGCAATCACCAATACTTCCTTTTAACTCGACTACAAAAACGTAAAACTTCGTAAATTATGAGGACCTTTTTTCGTTGTTAATCGTCTCCCGGTTTTTCTTTATTTTTCCCTTTATTCTTGGGTGATTCTTATTTTTTTGTTTTTATGAATACTTTAAAAACTTTCCATTCTAAAATTATGTAAGGAAGGTGTCGTTATTAGCCTTGCCAATTACGGTAATTTTCTCTTTAGGTGCAGAAAAGGTTTTCAAATGAGCAAAAAAAAATTCCAGACGACATTCTAATTATTTCGATTATTGTGATTATTATGTTTGACTGTTTCCCACTTTTTCACTCTTCATCATATTTTTCTTTCCTATCTGGATTTTTTTTTCTGTTAAACAGCCATCGCCTTGTATGTTATTCGAGTTTCTCAATGACTTTTTGCTAAATTGCTTGGCCTTTCTCCGACCTTTTTTACTTTATAAATTCTATCGGTTTACCTCTCTCTCTCTCTCTCTCTCTCTCTCTCTCTCTCTCTCTGTGTGTGTGTGTGTGTGTGTGTATCTGTGTGTGTGAACATTTCTGCACCTTGTTATTCAGTTCGACAAAAGAAAACTTTTTAGCCAACTATATATCACTCTACAAACTACAATAGTGATGAAAAACTTACCCATCAACCTACTGACGAAAAGGCGACGTCTGAAGCAGGACCTAACTAAATCTTGTAATTCCTCTCTTTTCTCCTCTTCCTTCATCTTCTCCTCTCCTTTCGTTTGGGGCCTCCCCTCTCATCCTTCCCCCTTCCCCTCTCCTATTAATTCTATGGTACTGGAGAGGGTTCCCTAATATCGCAGTCTGAGACAGATGGTCCTCCAACACCTGCTATTTCTGGTGAGTCACAAGCCTGTAACCCCCCCCCCCCCCCCGGGGTGTGGGAACGGGGGGGTGGGGGTGGGGTGGAATGTTGAGATGCAGGATAAATATGTAGGAAAACTAAATTAACATTCATGGAATACAGTTAAAAAGACTGGCGCTTCTATTTACAAGAGTACGTCAACTTGCCGACTAAATTTATGCGGGAAAATACGATTAGAATACAAGCCTAAAACTGCCTTTCGAAAACTCCAAAGCGTTTAAATGACTGAAAATGTAAGACTGATATATCTGGAAGAAAAAACTTTTACCAAATGCGCCTTTCCCCAATAAGGTTGTCAAAGACTATAGATCAGTGAAGAATAGAATTCCAAGAGTGTTTTTCGCCAATGTAAGGTGAACGAAAATACCGAGTCTGGACTTTAAACTTATCTGTGGCTATCACAAAGTCCTCGAAGTTGTTTCAAGACTTTCCACTTGAGATTGGTGTGAACAGAAAGTGAGAGTATAAATGAACCAAACGAACGAAACATAAAAGGAAAGCCATTAAATCTCATGAAAGTTTACTTATAATGAATATCTAGCTTCTTAAAATATACGCTTTATATTAAATTGTGTTCGAGAAATAACAGAAAGTTAATCGTTCAAGGATACCTTCGGTAAGAACTTGGCAACCACTCTGATAAACATTTCTTAAAATGTACCAGTATTCAGCGAATTATCCACTGACTTATCTATTGTCTAAAGTATTCACTGAAGTAGAATGTCTGTTGTCTAAATATGTATGGTAATCAGTAAAACTCCTTAATGACATTCGAAGCAAGAATCATGATTGATGTCAAAGAAATCAGACTTGGAAATAATTAACCTGTGGGGTCTATGATCAAGATAAATGAAGACGTTTAGTGGATATATTTTAGTGGATATAAGAGTGATTTACGTAAGTTGCAGTAAGTAGATGATCTTAATAATGAACAGTTTGCTGATGAATTCTTCTTCTCATTCATCAAATAAAGGAAACGACAATATTGGACGCCGCTAAATGTGATTATATCGCTGACGATTATTTACAGAAAAAACACGGTGATGAACATCAATGTAATTTTTAAAAAATAAACATGAGAATAAGGAATATTACATTTGTACGGAACATTAAATCCGTGCAGAAATATAACCATACGCTGAATCGGGAAAGTCTAACATTTAAACGGATTAAAAAATACTGGCAATTCCGGTTAATTCCGTTGATGTTTTACTTTCGTGTGAATATTATGGGTTTTCAACCAAACATTACCTCTCCAATTAGCTGATATGCACTTCATGGTAAATCTGTACACCACAGAGAGTGGAAGTGGAATTTTGCGCAGGATGTTTTGTCATTATATATATAAAAAAAAACTCAATATCAGCAAAATATATCCAGAAGTATTCTTAAAACATAATATCCTCCGATTTGAATATTTTTTAATCAAATATGGGCATCCTTCTTACACCCAAGACTCCCTTCTTTTCTTAATTATACGTAAAACCATAAAATGAGTGAACACAAACCAGGAAGAATCTAGTTTACTATAATTATCTTTTCATTTCCAGAGAACTTGGTTTACAATCTATCAGAATTTTTTTATTCTTTTTTTTATTTATTATTCATCTTAATTTTACTCAATAACTTCTTACGCTTAGCAGGTATATTCCAGGTAATTTAAATGCATTATCCTATATTCAGACAAATTTTGTAACATACTGTTTTTGTAATATATCTTTTGTAACATTTTTTTCGTATAAATATAGTGTAATGATTATTAATCATTAAATCCGCTCTGGTGGAACGCACACAAATAACATTTCTTATAAATATATGATGGTTACACAGAAATGAGTTGGAAAAAATGTGAATTATATATGCAGGTAAAAACACGAGCACGCGTTCCACAGAAATAAACTATCCCACATCGGGATAGGACCTCGCTCTCTCAAATATTGAGTTGTTTCATCACACCCACGCTGAAGGGGTCACTCGTATGAAATGCCACCCACTGACTAGCTTGTGGGTGGGGAAGTTGGGTAAAATTTGCTAATATATACTCTAGGTGGCAGCTTGCCTTGGAAAAACCTCAGGTACAGAAGTATTTAGGTTCCAGCTTCTGATATGACTTAGATATGTGGCTTTAATTGGTAACGACCTAGACTTTTATTTGAGAGATCAGGGTTCGATCCCCACGTAAGTCAGAAATTTCTAAGTAGATAACTACATGCGCGAACCGAGGTATAGATGTAAGTGTTAACAATGTTAACAATGGGAAAATAAATAACCCCATAAATAAGAGAACAAAATCAACCCCAGCTGAAAGACACGGAAAACTAATAAAAAATCACTTATAATTAGAAACAACCTAGTAATGGAAAAAATAGGAACACGTGGTAAAATGATTTAAAATAAGAAACAAGAAATCTATGACCGATAATTAGATATTTTCGGAAAAAGGCCCAAATTACATCGCTCATGATATTAGTAAAAGAGACACGGCAGCCCGCCAGTATCTCTAATTGCTCCTTCTGCTCGAACATTTTCGCTTTTCTTTATTTCTTCTTCTTTTTTTATCAAGGTAATTTGAAATTGGTGTTGGGGAAGGATGATTAACGATATGTGAAAACTGAACGGTTATTATCGATTAGGAGTGAGAATGGTGACACCTATGTATCAATACTGAAATTGATATATTTTTTATTTCTCATTTTTATTACATAAAAATCATCGGTACTTTTACGGAACAATCTTCGCTGATTGCACACACACACACACACATATATACATACATACAAACATACATACATACATACATATATATATATCTATATATATATATCATATTATATATAGTATATATATATATAATATATATATATATAATGATATATATATAGTATAGTATTAGATTATGTATGTATGAGCATGCATGTATGCTTGGGTACAATTGGCAATTACACCACCACATCTGGTAATGTAATTTATACTAATAAAAATCATAAGCAGCATTTGTGAAGTTCCATCGTCAGTCTAATTAGAATTTGTGCTCTTATGAGATTATCCTTAAGTATTCTAAGCATATATCAGAACTATACTGTTGTATAGAACACATCCTGTGAGTACAGGATATCTTTGGGTAGAGGACAATAGATTGAATATAGGGACAAGAAACAGTAAACCCGGTAAGGATGATATAGTTTCTTTTCTACACTTGTTGATTTTTCTAATACTTTAAAATGACACATTTTGTTGCACACAGTCAGTGCTCTCACTAACATTTTATGGCAATGCAGGTAGCGCAGGACGCCGCTAGTCATTCATGTGACCAATCTCTTTCACTCAATCCTTTGGAATAGGTGAAATTTTAAATGAAAAATATCTTAAATTTCATTTTTTCTTTACCATTCAACAGTCAGATAACTGAATGACAACATCTATTATTTTCAATGTAGAGCCAGTTGATTTTAACCAAGTAAACCGTGTTATTTCCGGTTTTTCCAAATCGGGATCAGATACTAAAAATAGATACAAACAGAATATATTCATCTACGCAGATCGATAAATATTGAAGAAGAAAAATATTTCACAAACTTATCCATCCCGAGGTGGCTAATACCACTAGGTTATCCTGCCATGGGGTCAAAAAAAAACCCCAAAAAAAAAAAAAAAAAAAAAAAAAAAAAAAAAAAAGCCGAAACGCTGGCTGCTCACCAAGAACGAATTTCGATCATCAATCGGCATCATAATGAAAAGAAGACAAACGACCTTCGAAGGGATAATCCCTGCTATCCATCCGGGGATATGTGCTATCCAGAGATGGATTGGATGAGATCACCTCCTCATATGATTATGAGTTGCTCTCGTGAACCAAAATTTACGTAAAGAAAAATAAAGGCCGGTAGAGCCGCTGGCGTTTACAGTGAATACACAGGCAATAAATCATCTTTCAACATAGGATTAGTTGAATACCTGCGGCCGGTTTGTGGTTTTGAATACATTTTTTCAAAGAAAACTAAACATACAATCAAATTCCTTGCTATAATATTTTTAATAATGTAACGAATAGGATGAACATAACGACAGCAACAACAGAGAGTGTAACAACAATACTATTAATAATCATAATCATCTGCTCCAAAACGACAGCCGAACAACATTTCAAATGCTTTCATGAATACTAGTAAAAGCTTACATAGAAAAAAATTGTGGATTGGCTAACTGGTTTGTTTGTTAGATAACGTCAGAACCAACATACCTATCAATTAATCGATTAATCAATTAATCAAATCGCATTTATTCATTTGGAAGTATCAGACAAACAAGCCAGGATACCTGATTTCATCATAGCTTTAAGGGACAAATGTTTCGTTTCGAGATAATAATAATAATAATAATAATAATAATAATAATAATAATAATAATAATAATAATAATAATAATAATAATAATAATAATAATAATAAGAGGCAACAGAATCAACCATCTGATGTTCATGGACGACATCAAGCTGTATGGTAAGAGCATCAAGGAAATAGATACCCTAATCCAGACTGTAAGGATTGTATCTGGGGACATCAGGATGGAGTTTGGAATAGAAAAATGCGCCTTAGTCAACATACAAAAAGGCAAAGTAACGAGAACTGAAGGGATAAAGCTACCAGATGAGAGCAACATCAAACACATAGATGAGACAGGATACAAAATACCTGGGAATAATGGAAGGAGGGGATATAAAACACCAAGAGATGAAGGACACGATCAGGAAAGAATATATGCAGAGGACTCAAGGCGATACTCAAGTCAAAACTCAACGCCGGAAATATGATAAAAGCCATAAACACATGGGCAGTGCCAGTAATCAGATACAGCGCAGGAATAGTGGAATGGACGAAGGCAGAACTCCGCAGCATAGTTCAGAAAACCAGGAAAAACATGACAATACACAAAGCACTACACCCAAGAGCAAATACGGACAGGACTATACATAACACGAAAGGAAGGAGGGAGAGGACTACTAAGTATAGAGGACTGCGTCAACACCGAGAACAGAGCATGGGCAATATCTGAAAAACCAGTGAAGACGAGTGGCTAAAGAGTGCATGGGAAGAAGGACTAATAAAAGTAGACGAAGACCCAGAAATATACAGAGACAGGAGAATGACAGACAGAACAGAGGACTGGCACAACAAACCAATGCACGGACAATACAGAGACAGACTAAAGAACTAGCCAGGCGATGACACATGGCAATGGCTACAGAGGGGAGAGCTAAAGAAGGAAACTGAAGGAATGATAACAGCGGCACAAGATCAGGCCCTAAGAACCAGATATGTTCAAAGAACGATAGATGGAAATAACATCTCTCCCATATGTAGGAAGTGCAATACGAAAATGAAACCATAAACCACATAGCAAGCGAATGCCCGGCACTTGCACAGAACCAGTACAAAAAGAGGCATGATTCAGTGGCAAAAAGCCCTCCACTGGAGCCTGTGCAAGAAACATCAGCTACCTTGCAGTAATAAGTGGTACGAGCACCAACCTGAGGAGTGATAGAAAACGATCACCGCAAAGATCCTCTGGGACTATGGTATCAGGACGGATAGGGGTGATACGTGCAAACAGACCAGACGTGACGTTGATTAACAAAGTCAAGAAGAAAGTATCACTCATTGATGTCGCAATACCATGGGACATCAGAGTTGAAGAGAAAGAGGGAAAAAAGGGATGGATAAGTATCACGATCTGCAAATAGAAATAAGAAGGATATGGGATATGCCAGTGGAAATCGTACCCATAATCATAGGAGCACTAGGCACGATCCCAAGATCCCTGAAAAGGAATCTAGAAAAACTAGAGGCTGAAGTAGCTCCAGGACCATGCAGAAGAGTGTTGATCCTAGAAACTGGGTTTCACATAGTAAGAAAAGTGAATGGACTCCTAAGGAAGCAGATGCAACCCGGAACCCCACACCATAAATACCACCCAGTCGAATTGGAGGACTGTGATAAGAGCAAAAAAAAAAAAAAATAATAATAATAATAATAATTATAATGAATAATAAATACCACCCAGTCGAGTTGAAGGACTGTGATAGAACACCCCCCCCCCCAAAAAAAAAAAAAAAAAAAAAAAAAAAATATATATATCCTATATATATATATATATATATATATATATATATATATATATATATATATATATATATATATATATATATGAAGGTAGGAGAACCTCTCTCAAACATGTTTTGTTAAAGAGGATGGCAGCATCAGTGGAATTGATTTTATATATGGTCTTTTCAATGCTTCTTATTACTTTCTTCTCATCAGGGCTGATATTTGCTAATAGCTGGCCAATGTTCATATTCTGGTTAAGGAAATGTCTTCTAAAAATACTAATTTATTTGATATGATAACTAAAAAGTGACGTAGGGTCGCCGTAGAGTTTACAAATCTTAGTCTGAACGTTGTCTAAGGGCGTAACGGAATTCCAAAGTTTCCAACCGTATCCTCGGTTGGAAACATTGGAATTCCGTTACGCCCTTAGACAACGTCCAGACTAAGATTTGTAAACTTTACGACGACCATACGTCACTTTTAGTTATCATATCAATAAATTAGTATTTTTCGAAGCCATTTCCTTAACCAAAATATGAACATTGGCCAGCTATTAGCAAATATCAGCCCTAATGAGAAGAGAATAATAAGAAGACTTGATGATACCATATATAAAATCAATTCCACTGATGGTTGCCATCCTCTTTAACAACAACAACATAATAATAATAATAATAATAATAATAATAATAATAATAATAAAAGTTTGTGTCTATATATTTCATAAACAGTTAAAAAAACATTAATGATCAAACGAGTTTCTGTCTACAAAAGGAACGAAGACATTGTAGTATAGAGTTTTAAAACGTCTTCAGCTTGTCAGCATAGATGGAGACTATGTTAGAGGCTACATGAGGTGTGTGTGTGTGTGTGTGTGTGTGTGTGTATGTGTTGTGGGGGGTAGTAAGTTTGTGTGTCTATGTGAGTGCGTGTATGTGGAAGCAAGGTTACCACAATAAACTTCCATTCTGAATGCATAAATCATTATTTGTGCGTGCCGGATAATAAACAAACTAAGCCTACGTTAAATCTCTCTCTCTCTCTCTCTCTCTCTCTCTCTCTCTCTCTCTCTCTCTCTCTCTCTCTCTCTCTCTCTAAATCACGAAAAGTTGCAGAAACACGCCATAAACCGGATGATAGAAGAGAACACGATTATTTGCATCCAGAGAAGCTTATCGCTTCAGATAAAAGAAAAACCAAAAGCAAAAGTTTTATCTCTTGCTTTCACGAATGTTCTTTGCAGATCATAAAAAAGAATTTTAAACGAATATGCATGCAGATATATATGTGTGGATACACACACAAATACACACATATATATTTATACATACATACATACATATGTATTTATAGCCAAGGGTTAGCCGAGGACAAGAACAGGACACAGAGTTAACGACATCATCTCTAGAGATTTCCTGAGAACATGAGTGTTCTTTTTCCTTGGGGCCAGCCGTCTAGAGAGGAAAAAGGTGTATGATGGAAAAACTATAGTCACTAGTCTGTGTCTATATTCAAACATACTATCACTATATAGATACATCAAAGAAACGTAAGAATAAAGAAATTAGCAATTTTGCTAGTATTCAAACAACCAAACTAATATGAGAGAGAGAGAGAGAGAGAGAGAGAGAGAGAGAGAGAGAGACAGCTGCTGCAGGGTAAGCCTGATAATCAATATCCTATTTTTTTCTAGCCTGTATCTTTCTCACAAAGCAGATCCTATCTCCTCCCAGTGGAATTCTTCTAATATATCTTTCTAGTTTTTCACTGCCAGTCATAGTTGGGGTCCGAGGGAATCCCTAAGCTTTCGGAGATAAGCAATAATGAACTGCGGGATATTGAATGATACTTTGACTATTCAGTGATAATAATAGTATCACTGTGACTCTAAGTGTCTAGTGACATTTCCTAGCAGGTTGAAAGTGTCTGTTTTCGATGATAGACTGTGAGAAAGATGACACTAATAATGGAGCGCTTACACATAATTAAAACTCATGATAAAAAAAAAATTTCTGAAGGAAATGGTAACGAAAACGCCACAAAAAAAATAATTTTCAATGATGCACAAGAACAAAAAAATCAAATTAGAATGATTTAAAATACATAAAGAGGATTCCCTTACCTTCCTCCTCAGGTGAGAGCTGAAATAAGAGAGAAAAGCTATATTAGTTCCAGATCAGAATAAATATTTTTGTTACAATACTAAATTTCATTCACAGAGGCTCTAATAATCTACAAGACATTTCCAGTCTTTTCAAAGCCTAGGCATGCTGCCATCTGGTAATAATAATAATAAAAAGAAAATAACAAAGGTACAAGAAAACCCATTATAAAGCAAAGAATACAAGTGACAGAACAAACTAAAAATAATTATAGGTAAATCAAAGATTTATTCAGCAGGCTTAAGTATACAAAAGATATGATTTAGAGTTTAGATAAACGTATTTGCGCAAACGAAACAAATTAGCAAAAGGAATCATCAATTGGAACGTTTTTATATAAAGGAGTAATGAATTCTGCATGAATGAGAAAACTGTACTTAATGAGAAATAAAAAGTACTTCATTAGAATGATAAAAAATCAAATAATCATAAAAAAACTATTAGACTGAATTATTGAACAAAATATTACACCATATCAAATAAGTAATTATGCAGAAATAATCAGAAATAAATGAACAAAATAGAGCAGATAAAACTCTATTTAATTCATTTCAGGTATATTTTTTTGTTGAAGCATCGTAAGCACCAACGAACCTACGTAGATAAAACAATATAATCTGCAGAATATAAACTCTCGGTGTTTGCATTTGAGCAAAGTGGCAATACATTCAGGATAACGTCACTGACCCATTACGTCATCTCATAAAATTTATATAACTTATTTTCATTGGTTAATAATGTAAGGAAAGTTATTGTACTTGCTCAGGTGAATATGGCTTCATTATACCACATTTTGTCCTTAATTTTATTATCCTCTCCTTTCTTATTATTCTAAACGGGGTATTAATCTTGAGTGAAATTAACTAAGTTAATTTCACCATTAACTAAGTTTAGTTTCATTATTAGAAACGCTCAGTTATACCTATGACAGGGAAGAGAAAACTAAAAGAGAAATATGAAAAAAGAAAATAAAAAATTAAGAAAACCTTTGTTATGGCACTATAAATAACATAAATAACAAATATATATATATATATTGGCTAGTGTCAAATTCTTCACTTAATGGGAAAAATGAGGAAAACATCCTTGTTAGATATAATTAAAAAAAAGGTTTGGGGGGGGGGGAGGGGGGCGGGGGGGGGGGGGGGGGGGGGGGGTGGGGGGGGGGGGGGGGGGGGGGATCACTGTACGAATGGGGGGGGGGGGGGGGGGGGTGGGGGGGGGGGGGGAAATACATTTTGGTAAAGACTGGGGTGGGTTCTAAGCTCTCTCTTGAGTTCTCGGATTCTGCTTTTACGGGCATATTGTATGTATGTGTGTGTGTATTATATATATATATATATATATATATATATATATATATATATATATATATATATATATATATATATATATATATATATATATATATAATATATATATATATGTATATATATATATGTATATATGTATATATATATATATATATATATATATATATATATATATATATATATATATGTATATATGTATATATATATATATATATATAATGTGTGTGTATATACATGTAATTTATATATTTATTTACTAAAATCTACCTGTAGCCTTTAGTAAGGTTGGCTCCAAATGTTTTTAGCTTTCCAGTTTTCATGGTGTGCTTTGGGATGAAGTTGCAAGACATATAAGCTTACCAAGGAACATATTAATGGCTTAGAACCTTGGGTGAGCAGAACTTAACTGAATGTGATAACATTTTATCAAAATCATTTCCCAACTTGGGCCTTGATCATGAAATTGCCAAAGTTTTGCGATGGAACCAAGTGAATTTAGCACAAGTTTGAGAAAAATTTGAAAATTAAGATAAAAAAAACCAAGAACACCCAAAACTCCATTTAGCGACCAACTAGAGGAAATTAATTTACACTTTAACTGCCCTTGATTACAACTAGATTATTCCTCTAATCAACGGCCCCAGGCCTTTAATTATCTCTCGAAATTCTCACCTGAGCTGCTTTTTTTAAACGTCTGACCTTTGTGGGTCAGTGATTTTCATCGCACAGCAATTTCTTGGAAGCGTTTAAAATCTTCTGATGAATGAAGCTACGTAGTTGCTTTCACATTTTAATTCTTTTGTCCTAAGAGTTTTAGGTGTAAATGTGCGCTCACACACACACACACACACACACACACACACACAGAGAGAGAGAGAGAGAGAGAGAGAGAGAGAGAGAGAGAGAGAGAGAGATAAATATCCAGCTTTGTTGTAGCTGATTACGTGACTTAGAATCGAAGCAATCAGCAGCAACCCGAGATGCTCTTGGAATAGTTCAAACAACTCGACAAAGAGAAACATATCGCCACCCCTCAGCGTGAATCAAATATAGAATTATTGTGTAGTTATATTTTTAACAGAATGAATGGAATGAGAGAGAGAGAGAGAGAGAGAGAGAGAGAGAGAGAGAGAGAGAGAGAGAGAGAGAGACTACGAGGAACTTTTTACCATTTTAATCTAGAGTGGGGAACAGCCATGAATGTTAATGGCGTCTCTGTTATATTTCTTCTTTCTTTCTTTTGATACTTCTCGTCCAAAGACGTCTTTATCCTTAATTAATTCATTTTCTTCGTTTGTTTCATCGTACTTTTATCTTAGGGTTATATTCCATTGTATCTAGCCACTGAATGGAAGATTCAAATTTAGTAGTAAGTCAAATCAAAAGCTCCTACGAAATCTTACAATGGGGAGCCGAAACAAAGACAATTAACTACATTGCATAATGAGGACTCTACAAGCATAATGGTGTGCGATTCATTTGATGACACCTAATTCATTGGACAAAATAGCAATAGTAAGATTTGCCGTTGAATGAAGTTATACCAGAGTTTTCATTTAGAAATATATTCCTTTAAGTTATACCAATAACAGCTATTACCTTTCAGTTATACATCAATGTTTCTGTTTTGTTATCCCAAACACTCGTCGACACTGCAATGCCTTTTTTGTTTGTTTGTATGGTGCTTTTACGTTGCATGCAACCAGTGTTATTCAGCAACGGGACCAACGGCTTTACGTGACTTCCGAACCACGTCGAGAGTGAACTTCTATCACAAGAAATACACATCTCTCACTCCTCAATGGAATGGCCGAGAATCGAACCCGCGACCACCGAGCTGGAACGTTAATACCATACCAACCACGCCGCTGAGGCACTGTGCCTTTTTTCCAGAAGAGATGTCATTGAAAGGACTTAATTTTAAGCCTTCACACAATCTTCGTCCTTCAACTTTACTTGAGGCTAAAAGTTTGAAACACTTAGATGTTACCCATCAATTTTTTAAGCTCCAGTTTCCTTTTCGAACGACGAAATCTTTCTATTATATACGAATAG
Source organism: Macrobrachium nipponense (assembly GCF_015104395.2). NCBI lineage: Eukaryota > Metazoa > Arthropoda > Malacostraca > Decapoda > Palaemonidae > Macrobrachium > Macrobrachium nipponense. The sequence goes on along the minus strand of NC_061107.1, from coordinate 127,208,710 downwards.
GTAGGTGGATAGAAAGTAAAAAAAAAAAAATAAAAAAAAAAAAAAAAAAAAAAAAAAAAAAAGGAAGAACTATGTCAACAGCTAATAACTTCTGCGCCTCTTTGCCTTGTGAAAGCGCCGGAAAATAAAAAATATTTAAATACGAAATCCTCATTTCTTTACCGATCCTCAACAGTACAGGAAAAACTTATAATTCTACGTTTATGAAGTGTTCAATTTTTGGAATTAATAGATGTCTTTTTCATTAATATCGGTTTAGAAACTCGATTCTCAGTAAATCATGACTCAAAAAGAAAGATAAGCTGCAAACTCTTTTAATTCGAAGTCAAACCTCACTACTGGACAAACCAGACATTAATGAAAAGGTGATATGAGACTTGCCATATATCAATGGCTAGGAAATCATTCGCTAGTGAATCTGTAGTTATGGATTTCTCATGATTTCCACGAGAGAGAGAGAGAGAGAGAGAGAGAGAGAGAGAGAGACCGCAGCCATAAACCATTTCTATTGGAGAAATTGAGTGAATACAAGTATTCACGAACGAATTTATACAGATACTGGAGAGAGAGAGAGAGAGAGAGAGAGAGAGAGAGAGAGAGAGAGAGAGAGAGAGAGAGAGAGAGTTACAATGATCCGATGCCCTATATTTTTATAATCCACGTTCAGTTGAAAGTACTTCAATGGTCCTACGATTAATTAACGATTAGAATGGTCATCCACCATTATAACACTTTTCACTTTAGAGGTCAGGAGAGATTGAATTAGGGAGGGTTTAGTTTATGTGATAACTCTATTTGTTTTCTCTCTGCATGCTCGCGTGTGTGTGAGTTTGACACGAAAGAATGATGCAAAATATATCTATGGACAAATAAAAATAAAATAAATATAATTTTCTGATACCCACTAATAACTTTCTTCTCTTGTTATTTCCGTAATTTAATTTTTCTCGCGTAATAAAAATGATTGGCATGAAAATAAAAGTAACATCCAATAAAAATGATTTTCGCAATCTAATATTTCTTTAAAACTATGACTGCTATTGTCGTTAAGATAAAAGCAACGTGACCTTCAATAATAATTTCAACATTAAAACACAACTATCAACATTAAAAAAAAAAAAACACTAATATGCGGCTAAATTTCTTTATATTTATATATATAAAAGTTGAATCCGGGTGATACTGCACTAAAGCAGGTAAAAAATTCCGTTTACCATCTTTACCTGCTCAAGCAAGCGCGAGTCTAAGCAAGCACACTTATAAACTCCCAGTTCCGAAAGCATTTTTTTCTTCTTGTCTTGCGGCCGCCTAATGATCCTCGCGAAAGATCAAAGACGATCTTGCACGGCAATGAGGCCAAAAATCAGGTGCCAATTAGTGCCAATAACAACATTACAGCTCGGCTAATCGGGTTATTCCGTCACGAGAGAGAGAGAGAGAGAGAGAGAGAGAGAGAGAGAGAGAGAGAGAGAGTGCAACTATATACACAATTTCCTTGGACAAAATTTAAAGGTGTCATTATATTGGATTAGGCGTAGGAGAGAAACTGATTATCTACTATACTCTCAAATACTCCTTTTATTTTTCCAAAAAGAATGAGGACCCACAAATGCTATATCCAGGTTAACAGTAAGCATGTTAGGATGAGGATGCTAGTCCTATGCTCCCCTCCACCCTACATGAGACCCACCAAAGTCGACTAAATGTCAGTACATAATTCACTGCGGAAGTAAGTTCGAAAGGGCTTTGACGCAACGTGCCTAAAATTCTTTACCTTAAGTTTACTCTTCAGAAGAGAGTATCATGATTACTAGATCAGTACGTTCAGTTTTACATATACACATTAACTTATATATATATATATATATATATATATATATATATATATATATATATATATATATATATGTATGTGTACGTGTATGTGCGTGGATGTGTATGTGTGTGTATTTATGTGTATTTATGTATTTCTATATATATATATATATATATATATATATATATATATATATATATGTGTGTGTGTGTGTGTGTACGTGTATGTGTGCGTGGATATGTGTATGTGTGGTCTAACTGTTAATTTGGTCACTCATACATGCGTGAGATTTTTTATATACATGAAAATTATGCCGAAACGATCGATAACTATCAAATTCACTACACCCAAGAAATAACTAATATATATGTGCATCGTGCTTCCACCCCGTCAGCACCCAATATTGTGACGTAAAATTCTAAAATTCGTAAATATAACAAATGTCACGCGCGTTTAATTGACCAAGGGTCATAATTAACCATGTGTTACTAACTCACCAATCAGCTATTATGGCAGAATTGGGTTGGTATCGATTAAAAATACCAAACCCAGATTGCTTCAGGCTTAAGTACTGCAGATGGCTTGTGGGGCCTAAAGCCACTATGTACCCTTGTTTCTAAACACGAATCTGTTCGGAACGCGCCAAGGACGAAGCACTTTGCTGTCTCCATATATATTATATATATATATATATATATATATATATATATATATATATATATATATATATATATATATATATATATATATATATTTATATATGGACAACATACCATTCGTTCGTACAAAGTGAGTGCATTCCCGTTCAAAAGTTCTTAATATTTAGGATCATCTCGGTGAAAAAAAAAAACAAGGCATGCAGGCACTGTGTTCAGCCACCAGATATAAAGCGATTTTTTGTCAAATCTGAGAACCAAGACATTTACACGGGGTCGCAGAAAAAAAAAAAAAAAAAAAAAAAAAAACTAACAAAAAACGTGAATTCTTTTTCATGTTCAGCCATCACGGCAGTCGTTTGATAAAAGCTGGGGCCACTGACTTATTCACCGGTTCAAGTTACTCCAATGACCCCTTTCACTTCAAAAAGCTGCGCTCTACCGAGTCAATAGGTAAAACACAAAAAAGAAGGTATGCGGTCATTTCTATATTCATCCAACATGGATACAACAAACCGCCAATTAAGAGACTGCTATGACAATCCTTGGGTCAAGTTACCCACCCCCCCCTCTTTCTTTCTCTCTCTCTTCTATATATATATATATATATATATATATATATATATATATATATATATATATATATATATATATAGGTAAAACAAAAAGGAAGGTATGCGGTCATTCTATATTCATCCAACATGGATACAACAACCGCCAATTAAGAGACTGCTATGACAATCCTTGGGTCAAGTTACCCATTTCTACCTGTCTCTTTTACTCTTTCTCTGTCTCTCTGTCTCTCTCTTTATAACATATATATATATATATATATATATATATATATATATATATATATATATAAAGAGAGAGAGAGAAAGGGGGGGGGGGTAACTTGACCAAGGATTGTCATAGCAGTCTCTTAATGGCGGTTGTTGTATCCATGTTGGATGAATATAGAATGACCGCATACCTCTTTTTTGTGTTTTACCTATTGACTCGGTAGATAGAAGCTTTTTGAAGTGAAAGGGGTGTCATTGGGAGTAACTTGAACCGGTGAATAACTCAGTGGCCCCAGCTTTTATCAAACGACTGCCGTGATGGCTGAACATGAAAAGAATTCACGTTTTTTTTTTTTTTTTTTTTTTTTTCTCTGCGGACCCCGTGTAAATGTCTTGGTTCTCAGATTTGACAAAAAAATCGTTTTATATCTGGTGGCTGAATACAGTTCCTGCATGCCTTGTTTTTTTTGTTTTTTTCACCGAGATGATCTAAATATTAAGAACTTTTGAACGGAAATGCACTCAATTTGTACGAACGAATGGTATGATGACGATGTCGCCTTTTGTTGCGGAACATTGAACGTCGAAAGGTCTCGCGGATACTCCGTTGTTTATTTTTTTCCTTCGTGGCATATATCTTTATTTATGGATTTATCACGTTCCTAACTTTCGTGATTCAGTTATACAACACACACACACACACACACACACCACACATATATATATATATATATATATATATATATATATATATATATATATATATATATATATACATATATATATATATAATATATATATATATATATATAGTATGTTATATAATATATATGAGTAGTATATATATATATATATATATATATATATATATATATATATATATATATATATATATCTATATATATATACACACACACATATATATTATATACATACATACATCATATATATATATATATATATATGTGTGTGTGTGTGTGTGTGTGTGTGTGTGTGTGTGTGTGTGTGTGTGTGTGTGTGTATAACTGAATCACGAAAGTTAGGAACGTGATAAATCCATAAATAAAGATATATGCCACGAAGAAAATAAACAACGGAGTATCCGCGAGACCTTTCGATGTTCAAACGTCCTTATTAGCAGATGAACTGACATACATGAGGAAAAAGACAAAACAAGAAGATTCGTATAACTGACAGATAGGGATTATAAAGAGATTGGTACCTAAAATCCGACACACCTGGAAGATGAGTAACCTTCCAAACAAGCATAAACAATGGGTGCAATTAAAAGTTTAAGACAATCATCTCAGATACAAGGACAAGACAATTAAAGGATTATAGGTGACAGCTATTCAGAACTTTGGTAAACAAAACCATATTCACAATACATATTCACAATACATATTAGACATACATTACAACGAAGACAACTCTAAGGCAACTAATTTTTATTTAAGTCTGTAATTATATATTTGAGGTCATTCTTAAACATATAACATTTTTAAGAATGCCCTCAAATATATAATTACAGACTTAAATAAAAATTAGTTGCCTTAGAGTTATCTCCGTTGTAATGTATGTCTAATATGTATTGTGAATATGGTTTTGTTTACCAAAGTTCTGAATAGCTGTCACCTATAATCCTTTAATTGTCTTCTCCTTGTATCTGAGATGATTGTCTTAAACTTTTAATTGCACCCATTGTTTATGCTTGTTTGGGAGGGTTACTCATCTTCCAGGTGTGTCGGATTTTAGGTACTAATCTCTTTATAATCCCTATTTGTCAGTTTATACGATCTTCTTGTTTTGTCTTTTCCTCATGTATGCAGTTCATCTGCTTAGTAAAGGACGTTTGAACGTCGAAAGGTCTCGCGGATACTCCGTTGTTTATTTCCCTCGTGGCATATATCTTATATATATATATATATATATATATATATATATATATATATATATATATATATATATATATATATATATATATATATATATATATCTATATACTATATATATATATATATATAGATATATATATATATATATATATATATATTCACACACAAATACACATATACACACACACACACACATATATATATATATATATATATATATATATATATATATATATATATATATATATATATATATATATATATGAGTGTGAGTGTAAATCACTTTAGTATTAAAATGAACGCAAGCTTCTTTACTTAGTTGTACTCGCTATCACTGGACTGAAACTACATGAAAGAGGAACGTGGAATTATTTTCTATCGACACTGTCACTTAAAAGCAAAATCCCATACCTACCAATTTAAACTCGCAACCCGCCCTTCCCCCTGCGCGAGCGAGCGCGCGCGGTGTGTGTGTGTGTGTGAGAGAGAGAGAGAGAGAGAGAGAGAGAGAGAGGCTATCAACAATTCTCCATTCAGTAAAATTTACTGCTCCGTTTTTCAGGTCATTAATAAACGCCAAAGAAATTAATTTGTTAGCCATGAATAAGAGAAAGGACTAGATTGGTGTACTGTTGCTTCATCGCTGAACTTGTAGAGAATGTTTTTCAACTGCTCCTCAAACGGAGCAGAATCTTAACAATCGTTTGAGGTATCACAATACAACTATTCTGGGAATGATGTATATTGCCGCCTGGATGTTAATTATTCGCAGGGTATAAGTGTATTCAATATTAACGGAAGGTTTAAATCTCTTAAATCTATGGCAGAACAGACTGTACTGTAAAGGATCTGCATATATATCCGTAACCTGTGGAAATGTATGCAAATTCCTTCCAGTGGTCTCTTCTACCATAGATTTAAGAGATTTAAACCTTCCGTTAATGTTGAATATATACACGATATACCTTGAGAATAACTGACATCCAGACGGAGACATTTGTGTGCCTACGGCACTTCTACATAACATTCCCCCTTAAGTGTAAAGTTCTTCTCATGATATAATGAATTCGACATTAATATGTTATTTGTGGCTTACTATTTGAAAGCTTATACAAAATTCACGCAAATAATAGAATAATATTATATATATATATATATGATATATATATATATATAATATATATATATATATATATATATATCATAATATTGCTAAGTTTCTACCAACTTATATGAATCACTTGGCTTTCATATTCCACGAAAGAGAGGGTAGTTTTCCATTAACATGGACACACACACACACACACACACACACACACACACACACACATATATATAATAAAATATATATATATTAAATATATATAATATAATTATAATATATTATATATATCATCTAGTTATTGCCGCATCAATCTCAAGGACGATGGTCAACTGTGGTCATACTTATTCACATTCAAATTTCGTTAAGGTAAGAGCCGTTGCCTTCTCTTCTTTTTTCAGTAAAAATAAAGATGACAATCTTTAAAGAAGTTTCGCAGACACATTCAGTAACCAATACAGAATTCTGGGAAGACAGTACATAAAGCATTCTTGAATATAGTTTCGCCAAGGAACCTTTAGTTTACATTGATACACATAAAAATATTGATAAACTTGCACAATAGTTTATTTCTGTGTGTGTCTCTCTCGTTTAAAAAAAAATGTATTGTAGTATAGGAAAAGATGGAACACTCATTCCATTTTCTTAAACAAGGGGCGCCTGAGGTTTTAAGCGTCCTCTCTCTCTCTCTCTCTCTCTCTCTCTCTCTCTCTCTCTCTCTCTCTCTCTCTCTCTCCAACCACTTGAAAGAAACTGATTGTATTCATCTGCAAGCATTCGGTTTCTTTTTTTCTCTCTTGTATAAATTATATATTGTAACTCATATGCAATACCACACTATCTCTCAGTACTTTGCAACTATACTATAATGCACTTGCTGCCGAAAAGGAAGTAAAATCAAGTGTCCACGACAGATTGAATAAAACCATTTCCTTAAAGCATAGTAAACATTCTAGAAATGAAATTGCAACACAACCTAAACCAATTTACGTCAATGACATGCCAGTCGTTTTATTTTCGTAGTTTTTTTTTTTTTTTTTTTTTTTTTTGTTTTTTTTTTTTTTGGGGGGGTTGGTGGTGTTTTTGTTTTTGCATAGTTTTTCGTGCGTCAGATAATTACACAAATCATCGTTGTATATTCTGCTTGCTTCGGTTGTTCCCGCTCAGTTTTAGGACGGTAATCGTATACTTAAACACGAATCTAAAACAAATATTTAATTTTATTATACATTGCCCTTGAATAATTAAGTCATCGACTTTTCAGCCAAGCCGCAGATTTTAAGAGGAGGTTTTCTGTCGAAACTCAAAAAAACTACACTGCAGACATAACCACACACATTTAATCAAGAAGTAAGAGTGTCTTCTCTTCATTCCTTTTCAGGAAGGAAACTGTACCGAATCCCGTTTTTATAACATCGATTTCACAAGCAAGGGAAAACATTACAGAAGAAAACGATTTAAAAGTAAGTGAAATTTCAATGGATATCAAATACACTCTTGCACTTTTTATTTTGCAATATGTTACATTTGCGAAATAGATTTTTTGGAGCTGCAAAATCATAATTTCATTGCATTTTCATTTTAGCGCACAACGACTACATTCACACGAAAAATAAAACCAATTCGTCACTTACTGGTATTAAAGCAGCAGAGAGAGAGAGAGAGAGAGAGAGAGAGAGAGAGAGAGAGAGAGAGAGAGAGAGAAGAGAGCTCTAATAATCCGGCACAGGCAGAAAATGTAGGAATTTCAAAAGATCAAAAGCTTTTATAAGAAAAATCTCCGTTCCTTTCGTTCACATTCATAAAAAGGTTTTTATAGAACTTCCTCTTCTTTATGACTGGAACGTAAGTGCTCATAAATCCTTCATTCTTTGGAAAGGAACAATTTCGGGAGAAGTAAATTATAATAAAATCATTCGTATACGGCTTCCAACTTCCGTTATGAAGATAGAAAGTCAATTTAGGGATTTCACGCATGTTAACCTGATATATGTTTACGCGGAATGTGATTTCTCGAGATATAAGGAGTCTTCTTTTTTACCGAGTGTAGTCTTCACGCAAGGCAGCTGGAACATCTGTCCGTTTTAAAAATCTATATATTTCAAGCGAAGTCGTTAGCGTTGCTGAATGGATTTTTGTTTTTCTTTTATTCTATGTTAACCAAAGGCAATCGTTATTCCCCATACTTCGAATTTTGTGATTTTATGCGTACGTGACCTTTTTACTTCACAAGACTGAATGCCCTGATAAATTGCTACCATCTCTCGGCCACGTCTTCATGGAACAGGGAATTCAAGAGACCCTTAAAACCTACGACAAAATTCCCTACGATTTATAATGGTATGAAATAAAATCCACTTATTATGGAAAAAATATCTCGCTGTTATTATGGCTTAGCACACGTAACAAACTACAGTATTAAACACTAGTCTGCATCGATAAAACCTTCGCTAAACTTAAAATAAGTTTGAATATACAAATATTCCAGCTATCAAAGATGAAATATGCAAATAAACACCTATTTACCTGATATAATGCGTCCGTTTTGCACAAATTAAACCTTCCTGAAATATCTTTTTGATTAATATAAAAATAGATAAGTGCCAATTTCGTAGCTGTGTCGAAAAAACTACTGGGCCCACTGAAAATTTTTTTTATTATTATATTATTCTAAAATATAAATTTATATTAATCTAAAAAAATTTTTTGTAAAATGAGTGTTGACAGATGAACAGATTGTGAAAGTTAGTACGCAGAGACCAGCATGGGAAAATGAGGAGAGCTAATATAAAAGATCTCGAGACTAAGTCAGTCCCTCTCCGGGTATGAAGTAGCAGGACTTTTTAGTTAATTATAAAAGTGTTGGATGAGGAAGTTTGGAGAAAAAAATGAGAAGCAGCCTAAGTAATGGGCTATAGAAGACGAGAAAAAAAAAACGAAAATCAATGTAACGCTTTCTATACTACATCAACCTATAGAGGGAGGAGATCAGACGAAAAGAAATGATACAACCGTAAGAACACTGCAATACTTCATCAGGACCTGAGCACGAGTTTTAAGTACTTTAGGAAGCGACGGAAGACTAGACGAAGAAAAATATGAATTTCTTACGAACGCTTCAATAGTTCATCAGTGTTCTTAGTATTTTATGAAGCTGAGGAAGATTACGCGAAAAAGGAGCATCGCAGGAAAGTGACATATGAGCGTTTCCTTAAAATACTGAAAAGTATTTTTGACCTTAATATGCTTAAAAATCAATCGCGCACATAGACAAACAAATACACTCACACGCATATATATATATATATATAATATATATATATATATATATATATATATATATATATATATATATTATACATATATATATATATATATTTATATATACAAATATATATATATATATATATATATATATATATATATATATATACATTACACATAAACACAAACACTCATATATATGTGTATGTGCTTATGTTTGTTTGTGGCTGTTTGTATGTGACAGCCTCATTACATAAACGATAAAGTTACGGATAATTTTTTTGTTCAGCAAGCTACAAATATCTACCAGGTACATACTAGGATTAGGAAACGAGAAGGTGTAATAGTGAGGGCTTAAAACGTCAAACAAACCATATAACCTCACTAAATTAGCAAAGGAAATGAAAGTTAACAAACAAAATGAAAAGTTAACAAACAAAATGAAAGTTAACAAACAAAAGAATAAACAGGCAGCTAAGTAAAAACTGACAAAACCTTCGGAATAAATGAGTATTTCATACAAGAACGATGCCTATGGCATGAAAATCATTAAAATTGAAATTCAGCAGTATTTGCAAAACATCATAAAAAGAAAAACTAAGCAAACGCCGCAATTTGCTGTCAACAAACGCGTATCGGTTTTTACCATCAAAAACCTTATCCCGGCGTCAGAAGCCGAATGG